>NC_057809.1:68727643-68932643 GCF_018294505.1 Triticum aestivum | reverse complement strand
GCCGTAACCCCAGCGACGGGCTCGACCTCCCGCTCGCCCGTCGCCACCCCCGCTGCTGGCTCGGTCATCCCCGTCGGCTCGCCCGCCGCCACCACCTCGGCCACCGCAAGCCCAGCCGCCGCCATTGATCCTGCTACCCCCGTGGTCCCCGCTGTCGCCGCTTCCCCTCCTCTCAGTGTAACAACCCGTGCCCGGGCGAGTGTGCTCCGGCCGAGCATGCTCTACTCCTCTGACGAGTATGTGTGTGCCGCCTCGACTTCGACGCCATCACCCATCCCCACCTCCGCTCACGCTGCCCTTCTGGATCCCCACTGGCTCGCCACGATCCAGGAGGAGTTCGACAGCCTGCAGCGCAACCGCACGTGGCACCTCGTTCTACGACCCCCTCATGCCAACGTCATTACTGGCAAGTGGGTGTTCCACCACAAGACTCGCCCAGACGGTTTTCTCGAGCGCTACAAGGCTCGGTGGGTGGTTCGTGGATTTCGGTAGCGCGCGACCGTGGACTTCACCGACACCTTCGCTCTGGTTGTGAAACCCCGCACGATCCGCGCCGTTCTTCAGTTGGCGGTCTCGCGAGCCTGGCCTATGCATCTGTTGGATGTCTCCAATGCCTTCTTGCACGGTCATCTTGCCGAGCAGGTGTTCTGTGAGCAGCCCACTGGTTTCGTCGATGCTGAGTATCCAGACTTCGTGCGCTTGCTCTCCCGTTCCCTTTACGGGTTGAAGCAGGTGCCACGGGCCTAGTACAAACGTGTCGCAACCTTCCTGTAGTCTCTGGGCTTTCGGTCCAGTCGCTCCAATGCCTCACTCTTTGTGTATCATCAAGGAGCTGACACTGCATATCTGCTACTCTAGGTCGACAACATCTTCCTCACGGCATCCGCCCCAGAGCTCCTTCAACGGCTGATGGCTCGTCTTCATGATGAATTCGTCCTCAAGGACTTGGGGCCTCTGCACTACTTCCTCGGCATCGAGGTGGTCCATCGGGCTGACGCCTTCTTTCTGCATCAGCAAAAGCACACCCACGAGCTTCTAGAGCGTGCCGGTATGCTTAACTATAAGACGTCACCCACCCCTGCCGACACGAAGGAGAAGGTCTCTGCTCTGGATGGGTCTCTTGCGTCTGATGCAGCATTCTATCGCTCCATTGTTGGTGCTTTATAGGACCTGACGCTGACTCGCTCCGACCTGCAGTATGATGTTCATGAGTTGTTCCTCCACATGCACTCCCCTCATTGGACCTTGGTGAAGCATATTCTCCGTTACATATGCGGCACCATTTTCGGTGTCAAAACTGGCTGATCTCGGGTAGGGGGTCCTGAACTGTGTGTCTGAGGATCGAAGGTAACAGGGGACAAGGGGAATACAATGTTTACCCAAGTTTGGGCCCTCTTTATGGAGGTAAAACCCTACGTCCTGCTTGATTGTATTTGATGAGTATAGGGGTTACAAGAGTTGATCTACCTCGAGATCGAAGTGGCTAAACCCTAGATGTCTAGCCTGTATGAATTCTGATCCTCTCTACGGACTAAACCCTCTAGTTTATATACACACCGGAGGGGCCTAGGGTTGTACAAAGTCAGTTCATGGAAGAAGGAGATTACATATTCGAACACCAATCTTGCTACCCACACAAAGGAGAGTCCTACCTGGACATGGGGGTAAGCCTTCTGCTTTGTGTCTCCACGACCCATCAGTCCGGCCCACATCCAGTAGTCCGGACACCCGAGGACCCCCTAAGCCAAGACTCCCTCAGTAGCCCCTGAACTGGTCTTCAAATGACGATGCAGTATCTGGCTTACGTCTTCGGCTTTTGCAAGGCTGGTTCTTCACCGTATACTAGGCAGATAATAGTTCAGCTCTGGCTTCCTAGTTCCATCTTTATGACTCCTTCCTGTCGCCTTGATTCCCATGCGCTGAGCGAATGCGAACGGTCCATCATTTTTATTAAAAAAGAAAACACCCGGCCACGCAGGGATGGCACCTATATAAAGAGATCGAATCCTCAAAGTGCCATCCACATCACACAGAGGAAACACCAAGATTAGCCACAAAAAGCCTCCAAAACATGGCCAGCGCCCCAGGCTCTTCTTCGCGCCCCATGGCCCTCAAGAGGGCGATTGGCAGAGCTGCTCTGTGCCTCATCTTTAGTTGAGCCTGATCCAGACGGATGGATATCTTCCCCTCGAATATCTAGTCTTCGTTCGAGCAGGATTGGCCTCAACAGGCCACGATGCGCTAGCTGAGAATTTCCCCAAACCAATAGGGAGGAGAGACTGGGCTTCGTCCCATTCCTTTTGCGGGGCTTAGGTTTTCTAATCCATCCCTTTCTCAGGGGTCTATTGGAATTTTACGGCATCCAGTTGCACAACTGTTAGGGAACGTAGTAATTTCAAAAAACATTCCTACGCACACGCAAGATCCATCTAGAAGATGCATTGCAACAAGAGGGAAGAGTGTTGTCCACGTACCCTCGGAGACCAAAAACGGAAGCGTTATGACAACGCGGTTGATGTAGTCATACATCTTCACGATCCGACCGATCCTAGCACCGAAGGTAGGGCACCTCCGCGATCTGCACATGTTCAACTCGGTGACGTCCCATGAACTCTAGATCCAGCTGAGGTCGAGGGAGAGTTTCGTCAGCACGACGGCGTGGTGACGGTGATGATGAAGCTAACGGCGGAGAGCTTCGCATAAGCACTACAACGATATGACCGAGGTGGAAATCTGTAGAGGGGGCACCGCACATGGCCAAACAATCAACTTGTGTGTCTATAGGGTGCCCCCTCCCCCATATATAAAGGGGGAGGAGGAGAGGGCCGACGTAGGAGGAGGCAGTCCCAAGGGGAGGCAATCCTACTCCCCCCTTTCCTATTCCTACTAGGAGAAGGAGGAAGGAGGAGGAGAGGAGAAGGAAAAGGGGGACCGGCCCCCCAAACCCTAAACCAATTAGGTGTGGGCCTAGGGGGGCGTGCCCCACCACTTGCCCTCTGCCCTCTTTCTCCACTAGGGCCCATTAAGGCCAATTGACTCCCCGGGGGGTTTCGGTAACCTCCCGGTACTCCAGAAAATGCCCGAACTCATCCGGAACCATTCTGATGTCCAAACATATCCTTCCAATATATCGATCTTTATGTCTCGACCATTTCGAGACTCCTCTTCATGTCCGTGATCACATCCGGGACTCCGAACAACCTTCGGTACATCAAAACACATAAACTCATAATACCAATCGTCATTGAACGTTAAGCATGCGTACCCTACAGGTTCGAGAACTATGTAGACATGACCGAGACTCATCTCCGGTCAATAACCAATAGCGGAACCTGGATGCTCATATTGGTTCCTACATATTCTACAAAGATCTTTATCGGTCAAACCGCAGAACAACATATGTTGTTCCCTTTGTCATCGGTATGTTACTTGCCCGAGATTCGAACGTCGGTATCTCAATACCTAGTTCAATCTCGTTACTGGCAAGTCTCTTTACTCGTTCCGTAAGCATCATCCCGCAACTAACTCATTAGTCACATTGCTTGCAAGGCTTATATTGATGAGCATTACCGAGAGGGCCTAGAGATACATCTCCGATACACGGAGTGACAAATCCTAATCTCGATCTATGCCAACTCAACAAACACCATCGGAGACACCTGTAGAGCATATTTATAACACACAGTTACATTGTGACATTTGATAACACACAAGGTGTTCCTCCGGTATTCGGGAGTTGCATAATCTCATAGTCAGAGGAACATGTATAAGTCATGATGAAAGCAATAGCAATAAAACTAAACGATCATTTATCCTAAGCTAACCGATGGGTCATGTCCATCACATCATTCTCTAATGATGTGATCCCGTTCATCAAATGACAACACATGTCTATGGTTAGGAAACTTAACCATCTTGATTAACGAGCTAGTCAAGTAGAGGCATACTAGGGACACTCTGTTTGTCTATGTATTCACACATGTACTAAGTTTCCGGTTAATACAATTCTAGCATGAATAATAAACATTTATCATGATATAAGGAAATATAAATAACAACTTTATTATTGCCTCTAGGGCATATTTCCTTCAGTCTCCCACTTGCACTAGAGTCAATAATCTAGTTCACATCGCCATGTGATTTAACACCAATAGTTCACATCGTCATGTGATTTAACACTCTATAGTTCACATCGCTATGTGACCAATACCCAAAGGGATTACTAGAGTCAACAATCTAGTTCACATCGCCATGTGATTAACACCCAAAGAGTACTAAGGTGTGATCATGTTTTGCTTGTGAGAGAAGTTTAGTCAATGGGTCTGCCACATTCAGATCCTTATGTATTTTGCAAATTTCTATGTCTACAATGCTCTGCATGGAGATACTCTAGCTAATTGCTCCCACTTTCAATATGTATCTAGATCGAGACTGAGAGTCATCCATATCAATGTCAAAGCTTGCATTGATGTAACTCTTTACAACGAATTCTTTTTCACCTCCATAACCAAGAAACATTTCCTTATGCCACTAAGGATAATTTTGGCCATTATCCAGTGATCCACTCCTAGATCACTATTGTACCCTATTGCCAAACTCATGGTCAGGTACATGATAGGTCTGGTACACACATAACATACTTTATAGAACCTATGACTGAGGCATAGGGAATGACTTTTCATTCTCTTTCTTTTTTTCTGCCGTGGTCGGGTTTTGAGTCTTTACTCAAGTTCATACCTTGCAACACTCGCAAGAACTCCTTCTTTGACTGTTCCATTTTGAACTACTTCAAAAACTTGTGAAGGTATGTACTCATTGAAAAAATTATCAAGCGTCTTGATCTATCTCTATAGATCTTGATGCTCAGTATGTAAGCAGCTTCACCGAGGTCTTTCTTTGAAAAACTCCTTTCAAATACTCCTTTATGATTTCCAGAAAATTCTACACTATTTCCGATCAACAATATGTCATTCACATATATACTTATCAGAAAGGCTGTAGTGCACCCACTCACTTTCTTGTAAATATAGGCTTCACCGCAAGTCTGTATAAAACTATATGCTTTGATCAACTTATCAAAGCATAAATTCCAACTCCGAGATGCTTGCTCCAGTCCATAGATGGATCGCTGGAGCTTGCACATTTTGTTAGCACCTTTAGGATTGACAAAACCTTCTGGTTGCATCATATACAATTCTTCTTTAAGATACCTGTCGGTGTCAAAACCAGCGGGTCTCGGGTAGGGGGTCCCGAACTGTGCATCTAAGGCGGATGGTAACAGGAGGCAGGGGACACGATGTTTACCCAAGTTTGGGCCCTCTTGATGGAGGTAATACCCTACGTCCTGCTTGATTGTTCTTGATAATATGAGTAGTACAAGAGTTGATCTACCACGAGATCAGAGAGGCTAAACCCTAGAAGCTACCCTATGGTATGATTGTCTGTTGTCCTATGGACTAAAACCCTCCGGTTTATATAGACATCGGAGGGGGCTAGGGTTACACAAGGTCGGTTACAAAGGAGGAGATATACATATCCCTATTGCCTAGCTTGCCTTCTACGCCAAGTAAAGTCCCATCCGGACACGAGACGAAGTCTTCAATCTTGTATCTTCATAGTCCAACAGTTCGGCCAAAGGATATAGTCCGGCTGTTCGGAGACTCCCTAATCCAGGACTCCCTCAGTAGCCCCCGAACCAGGCTTCAATGACGTCAAGTACGACACGCAGTATTGTCTTCGACATTGCAAGGCGGGTTCTTCTCCAAATTTTGAATGTTTGTTGAGTAGTGTTCGGCCCCATAAATGTTGGACCTCTTGGCTTCCGCGCCCAATAAGGACTATCTTCCACGCGTCGAATGAATACGAGGAGCCAAGGCGTTTTTACATTCGCCCCCTAGCCAGATAAATAAATTGTCTATTAAAGGGGTGGGGATTCTTAGATCCAATCCATACCATCCTCCCACAGCGAGAATCCATCGGAGCACGCTTCGGAAAAATCCAATCCAACATGGCCTACCACCGCAGCTCCTCCTCTCGCCCCTGTAGCCCTAAGCCCGGTGATTGGGAGAGGTGTTCTGTCTCACACAGTCGATTAGTCGAACTGCAAACTCAGGGATTTCTCCCTCCAGCTTATATGGTTCCCGTCCGAGCCGGGCTCGCCACCTACAATGGCGGGGAGCAAGCGGAGAGCTTCCCCAGCCCCTCTATGGGGGAGCGGGTATGCCTTGTTCCTTACTTATTAAGGGGACTCGGATTTCCAATTCATCCGTTCCTCTGCGGGCTCCTGGAGTTTTACGGCCTCCAACTGCATAATTTCACCCCTGCTTCCATATTACACATTTCCGGCTACGTTGCCCTCTACGAGTTATTCCTGGGCTGCGAGGCTCATTTTGAGCTGTGGAAAAGGTTATTTTGCCTCGTCCCCCGCACATAGAAGGGGTCACTTCATCAAGTAGGCGGAGCCGAAATATGGCGCATCACCGAAACCGGATACCTGTCCGGTACTCCGAAGAAGACGTCCGAGGACTGGCCTTCGGAATGTTTTTATATGGAGGACGTCCCCCTTCCGGACCCTGTTCGGCGGGGTCTTCCTGAGTTCAACAATGCTCCTCTGAAGAAACACCGAAGCTGGCGCCCACGGAGCCCCCAGGAGGAAGACAACAGAGAAGTCCTTTACCTGATGAACCGGATTAAAGCACTGGCTCAATCAGGATTGACAGTAATCGAGGTTATGTCAATATGCATAATGCAGGGAGTGCAGCCACTTCAATATCGAGGGCACCCCCTGTGGTGTTTTAACGGGGAAGATGTTGCCACCCATTGCGGGCGTAAGGGACCGGACATCGCTGCTGCTTTAGCAAAAATTATGTCCGAGTTGTTCAAGGTAGAGGAAGAGGAGTTCATCCGCATCAAGCCACGGGATGGATTCTCCATGTACAACCCTCCAAGCTGGGTGAGTTATATCTCCTTACTCCCATTCTTCCCACATTCTTTGTCGTAGGTACTCACCTTGCCATTTTATGGCAGGAACTGCGAAAAGCCATAAGGGAGGTCAACAACCCACCTCCACAACCAGAGGACCCTGACCGGGCCCTCGGTCCCGGACTCTAAGAAGATCCAGACATATTCGTGGAGCTGATAGATAGGCAGTTCTATCAATTGAGCTGTGATGACGCCATGGTGGCCATTACAGCCGACTATCCCAGACTGCTCCCTGCGTCGCACGTAAGAAAAACCAAAATCCCAACTCCAAAAACTAGGATCCCCTTTTAGACACTTCACCTACCATATACATATGGTGTTTTATAGGGAAGGCATTCGGGACACCGTGCCGAACCCGCAGCAACTCGCCAACAAGAGGCACCGAGGCCGGGTAGGCCAAAAAGTAAGGCGGTCAGGACAAAGACACCGGCGTAGAGGTATGACAAAAACCCCACTCCGTAGTTGTCGTCTTTCTCAAAATGTAATGACGTCCATGTTTCTTTAATAGGAAAAACACTCGCCGGAATATGTCCGGAGAGGTTGCCGATCATGCTTCCACCAGTCGGGCTCCAGGGCCAGACATAGAGGCGGAAGTCGACATGGGGCGGACGCCGGATACTCCTCCTACAAAGGATGCAGATAGACTGTCCGCTACAAATTCAGAACTGGAGATAGCCATGAATCATAGGCGTCGCCGGGCCGTACTCCATGACGCTTGCTTCTCACCAGAGGCATTTGATGCCTTCAATTCTGGAGACGCGTACCTCCGTGCTACTCAAAATGGTCTAGCCAGAGCCACGGACTAGTATGTAAGGGATGTACGTGTAAGAAAATCTGATGATTATATGTATCAGTAGCCCCTGAGACTTGAAACAATTGGCACAACTGATTTAAGGATCATTTATTATGCAGGTTCTTACAGAGAAGAATACTCGACTGTCACATGAGCTGGAGGAATGCAAGACCCAACTTCGGGCCGCCACTGCTGCATTGAAGGAACCTGAAAAGTCCCCAGCTGGTAACATTTGTTTCAAAGAATGATAGGTATCATATAGTGTGCAGCATGGCTGCAGATCTAACAGTAGATATTGCAGATGACTCCGGAGAGAATCCGGAGGACCAGCATGTCGTACGACAGCTAAAGGCTGGCGAACGCGTGCTGACTAAGGTCAGGCGGGAGAAAAACAATCTCCAAGAGCCAATACCAAGCTGAGCGTGGACCTGAAAGATGTTTGAGCCCAGCTTGCGGACTCCAAGAAGGAGAATAAGCGGCTTCGACGCGGCATTTTCAGTAAGTGCTTGAACGAACCCTTAAAAGGGTGCGGCGGAGAAGCCGGCTAACAGAGTTATGTCTGCAGGTATGCTGACGGGTCATCCCGCGGAGGAGATGCCCGGGTCTGCGGGTGATACTCTACCTGAGCTCTCACAACTACACGAACAAGTTCGGCAGGTGATGCAAGGTATTGCACAGGCCTTGTGGCCATCCGTCTCCCTGCCAGAAGGCATTGGAGTGCTTGCGGAGAAGCTCAAGGGAGCACGGCGGCGCTTCCGATTATGGAAGATATCGGCATGTCGTCAAGGTGCCAGGGAAGCCTGGGCCATGGTGAAGACGCGGTAAACCAAGGCTGACCCAAACCACATGGCCGAGGTCGGACTGTGGGGCCCAATTGGAAAGAGATCCCCATTAGCTTAGTGTATGGGCAAGTAGAATTAGCCGCAAAGTATTCCCAATAGGATTGTAGGCTAGACAGCCTGTTGGATGGTATAGAAGAGGAATTTAGTCAGTCTACATGACTATGTAATTAAAGTGACATGTATAATGCCTTCTAGCCGGATTGTAAATCATTTGTCATGGCAAACCTTTTCGCTTCATCCTCGGGACCCAATAGTCCGGAATGTATCCAAATACCCGCTCAGTTATATAAGAACTGGGGTACGCGTGGAAACTAGGCGTAGGGGTCATTAGTGCTTGAACAGACAAGTATCCAACTAGTTATGTTATATTACATGGGTAGTAAGAAACATCTTCCAGGGAGAATAGTTCCGTTAAGGATTCCTTTCCCTGGGTACGCATGCCCTAAAGTGCATGTCCGGACTGCGAGAGGAGACGCAGGCAAAAACATCTGGGGGCACATATGGAAAATAAATAAAAATCATCTTTTGTTCACCGACCGAATATTCCCTTAAGAATGCTAGCTTTCGGCTTCACCCAGTCTGAGGTACACATCTGGCTGACCCGGCAGTAACAATCGCAGAGGTGCTCCCCTTATGCCCTAGTCGAATTAATGGGAACGTAGGGCATAAATATAAGAGCCAGGCAACCCAGCTTGGCCAAAACTTAAGTCATATCGATGCATAAAATGGCGAAGAAAAGGTACATCGGAAGAATAACACATGTGCGGGGCATGAAGCCCAGATGAATAATTAAGCTTCTGTGTAAGAAGCCCCCAGGTATAATGAGCGTGGTTAGCGCATCAATAGTGTGCAAGCAAGGCACAAGTTGGCCCTTGAAGGCCTTGAGAAAGAATAAAAGAGAGGAAGAGAAAAAAGACAGATAATGTATATGCAAAAAATGGACAGAGGAAGGAGATGCACATAGAGTCCGGCGCTAGGCGTAGAATCATCGGAGCCTGGCTGCGTTCCATGGGTTCGGCTCAAGTCGATTATTCTATGCATCCTGCAGACGGTACACTCCATCGGTCAGAACTTGGTCAATAATGAAGGGACCTTCCCATTTGGGCTCAAGCTTGGCCTTTTTCTTCTCCGGTAGGCGTAGAACTAGCTCACCAACATTATAAGTTTTGGCCTGTACTTCTCTGCTTTGGTATCTGCGAGCCTGTTGCTGATAGAATGCGAAACGGGCTTTTGCCACGTCGCGCTCCTCCTCCAGGGTGTCCAGACTGTCCTGTCGATCGAGCCCGGCTTCTCTTTCTTCATACATGCGCACTCGAGGTGAGTCATGAATTATGCCGCAGGGCACTGTGTCGTACACCATAAAGAAGGGTGTGTATCTGGTAGTACGATTCGGCGTGGTCTGCAGCCCCCAGAGTACGGAGTCGAGCTCCTCTACCTAGTGCGTGTTAGACTCCTTTAAGGACCGCACTAATCTGGGTTTCATGCCGCTCATGATAAGACCATTTGCTCGCTCAACTTGGCCGTTAGTTTGTGGGTGATAGACAGAGGCATAATCGAGCTTAATGCCCATGTTGCTGCACTAGAGTTTTACCTCGTCGGCCGTGAAGTTTGTGCCGTTGTCAGTGATGATGCTGTGGGGGACGCCATACTGGTGCACAACCCCGGATATGAAGTCTATCACCGGTCCGGATTCGGCCGTTTTAACAGGTTTGGCTTCTATCCATTTGGTGAATTTATCCACCATGAACAGTAGGTATTTTTTCTTATGGGTTCCCCCTTTAAGAGGTCCAACCATGTCAAGCCCCCAGACCGCGAAGGGCCAGGTAATGGGGATTGTTTGGAGGGCGGTGGGTGGCATGTGGCTTTGGTTCGCAAAAAGCTAGCAACCGACGCATCGTTGGACCAAGTCCTGTGCATCTACCAAGGCCGTCGGCCAATAAAAACCTGTACGGAAGGCCTTGCTTACAAGGGCCCGGGCTGCAGCGTGGTGGCCGCCGAGCCTGGCGCGAATTTCTGCCAAAAGCTTCTGCCCTTCCTCTTTGGAGATGCACCTTTGAAGGACTCCGGTAGTGCTTTTTTATACAGCTCTCCCTCGTGGACCCTGTAGGCTTTAGATCGCCGCACTAGGCAGCGTGCCTCATTTTGGTCCTCGGGAAGTTCCTGCCTAGTTTGGTAGGCCAGGAATGGTTCTGTCCACGGGGCGATGATGGCCATTATTACGTGGGCTGAAGGTGTTATTTCGGTGGCAGAGCCTCCGATTATGTCAGAGTGTTCGGTATCGGGCATTTTGGTCGGGTCCAGACTATTGTTACCGGTGTCCCCTTCCCATACCACAGATGGCTTAAACAACCTCTCCAAAAAGATGTTGGGGGACCACATCACGTTTTGCACCGATGCGGGCGAGGATATCCGCCGCCTGATTGTTTTCCCGAGCCACATGGTGAAATTCGAGCCCCTCGAACCGAGCTGACATCTTTAGGACGGCGTTGCAATAGGCCGCCATCTTTGGATCCTTGGCATCGAAGTCTCCATTTATTTGGGATATTGTGAGGTTCGAATCCCCACGCACCCCCATGCGTTGAATGCCCATGGAGACTGCCATCCGAAGACCATGTAATAGGGCTTCGTATTCAGCTGTGTTGTTGGAGTCTATATACGGTATCTGTAGTATGTATTGAACTATATCTCCGGTTGGGGACGTCAGGACGATGCCAGCCCCCAGACCAGCCAGCATTTTGGAGCCGTTGAAGTGCATGATCCAATTGGACTATGTGCCGTACTCTTTAGGGAGTTCGGCTTCCGTCCATTCGGCGACAAAGTCAATACTTGCGATTTAATGGCTCGCCGGGGTTTGTATGTTATGTCGGACGGGAGGAGCTCAATGGCCCATTTGGCAATCCAGTCCGTGGCGTCGCGGTTATTTATAATATCATTAAGTGGCACTTCCGAGGCTACTGTAATTGAACACTCTTGAAAGTAGTGTCGCAGCTTCCGAGATGCCATGAATACCGCATAGGCTATCTTTTGATAATGTGGGTACCGTGATTTGCATGGAGTGAGGACAGTGGATACATCATATACCGGCTTTTATAGGGGGATTATGTCCGTCCATTTCTCGTTCGACGACGAGCACTGCGCTTACAACCTGATGAGTTGCCGCAATGTACAACAGCATTGGTTCGCCGATGTTTGGCGCGGCCAAGATTGGGTTGGTTACCAATATGGCTTTTATTTCTTCCAATCCGGCTGTGGCAGCGTCCGTCCACTGAAAGTGTTCGGTGCACCGAAGGAGACGATAAAGGGGTAATGCCTTTTCTCCTAAGCGGGAGATAAAGCGGCTTAGAGCCGCCACACATCTGGTTAATTTCTGGATTTGTTTGAGGTCCATTGGCATAGCCAACTATGACAGAGCTCGGATTTTGGCCGGATTTGCTTCAATTCCTCTACTGGAGACAATGAAATCCAGGAGCTTTCCGGCTGGTACACCGAAAACGCATTTTTCCGAATTGAGCTTGATGTCGTATGTTCGGAGGTTGTCGAATGTGAGCCTCAAGTCGTCTATTAGAGAGTCGACGTGTTTGGTTTTGACGACCACATCATCTACATATGCCTCTACTGTTTTGCCGATCTGTTTCTCCAGACATGTCTGAATCATGCGCTGATATGTTGCGCTGGCGTTTTTGAGCCCAAAAGGCATTGTGTTGAAACAGAAGGGGCCATATGGTGTGATAAATGCCATTGTGGCTTGGTCGGACTCCGCCATCTTGATTTGGTGGTAGCCGGAGTATGCGTCGAGGAAACACAATGAATCGTGTCCTACGGTAGCATCGATAATTTGATCGATGCGGGGGAGGGGGAAGGGATCCTTTGGGCAAGCCTTGTTGAGGTCCTTGAAATCGACACATAGGCGCCAGGATTTGTCCTTCTTTGGTACCATCACCAGGTTTGCTAGCCAGTCCGGGTGTTTTATTTCTCTAATGAATCCAGCCTCCAATAACTTGGCTAGTTCCTCTCCCATAGCTTGTCTCTTAGGTTCAGAGAAATGCTGAAGAGTCTGCTTGACCGGCTTGAATCCCTTTAGAATATTAAGGCTATGCTCGGCCAGCCTGCGTGGGATTCCTGGCATGTCTGAGGGGTTCTAGGCGAATATGTCCCAATTCTCGCGCAGGAACTCTCGTAGTGTGGCGTCCACAGCAGGGTTTAACTGTGCCCCGATGGAGGCTATTTTTGTAGGGTCCGTTGGGTGGACTTGGAATTTGACTATTTCATCCGCTGGTTTAAAAGAGGTGGACTTGATCTCTTGTCAAGTATCATGTCGTCCCTGTCCACTGTGGAGCGTAGCGCAGTTAATTCCTCAGCCACAAGGGCTTCGGATAATGCCTCGAGGGCCAATGCGGCTATTTTGTTTTCGGCGCGGAGTGTTGTGTCCGGATCACTAGCGAGAGTGATGATTCCGTTGGGCCCGGGCATTTTGAGCTTCATGTACCCGTAATGGGGTATAGCTTGGAAGATCATGAACGCATCCCGCCCTAAAAGGGCGTGGTATCCTCTACTAAATGGGGACACTTGTAATGTAATTTCTTCGGACCTATAGTTCTCCGGCGTGCTGAATACCACATCTAGTGTGATTTTCCTAGCACAGCGTGCTTCCCGACTGGGGATGATTCCTCTGAAGGTTGTGCTGCTTTGCTCAATGCGTTTCCAGTCTATTTCCATTTTTTGAAGAGTTTCCTCATAGATGAGGTTTAATCCACTGCCGCCGTCCATGAGTACTTTGGGGAGTCAATTCGGTTTTCCAGGCGCTTTACATCGCACAGTACTTTCATACTATGGACGCCAAGTCGGCGAAGCATGATATGTCACGACGACTTATGGCGTTAAGGATTCCCTTGTCCGTGCAATTATTGCAAAAAAATGAGACTGCATCTTCCTCGCGACAGTCCTTAACCTTGTTCATCACAAGGAGGAATCTGGCCCAATAATGATGTACTGTTTCCTGGGGCGCTTGCCTGATGTGGGAAAGATCATTTATGCTTGGGTGGGTGGGTGGCTTTGAGTCCGAACCCTTACCCGATCTGAGATCCAGGGGCCGAGGAGTTTCCAATCTTGGAAGTTCGGGTTTCGGGATGTTGCCCGATAAGTCTGGCCCGCCGCCTAACTCTAGGTTCAGGGCTTGGGTGATGTCCTCCCGTAAACGGGTATCCGGCTCGGAGAGCTCAGGAATCCAAAAATAGTTACTCCTCAAGATAGAGGAAGAATCGCTGCATTGTTCCTCCACCACCGCAATATGATGGGTGACCGGTGGAGTGTTAATCTCCCTTTGATCGGGTTTAAGCCCAATCCGATCATCGTCCGTAGCGACTCCGAAGGCGGTGATGCAATCCAAGAGCTTGTTTAGGGATGAGAGCTCCATTGGATCCATCTGCTCGGCAAATTCCGAGCCGACGTGGAGGCTGTTTTCGATGACCCGAGAAGTCATCGTCGGTGCAGCAGCCGAACGAGCGGTCATGATGAAACTGTCTAGCCGGAGAGTTTGGCCGACAGCCAGGGCTCCCCCGGCGGTAATGTTGTTTTTAACAATGAGACGAGGCATCCTTCCTTAAGGTGACGGCACAGTGGAACTCTCAATGAAAGCACCAATGTCGGTGTCAAAACCGGCGGATCTCGGGTAGGGGGTCCTGAACTGTGCGTCTAAGGCGGAAGGTAACAGGAGGCAGGGGACATGATGTTTACCCAGGTTCGGGCCCTCTTGATGGAGGTAATACCCTACGTCCTGCTTGATTGTTCTTGATAATATGAGTAGTACAAGAGTTGATCTACCACAAGATCAGAGAGGCTAAACCCTAGAAGCTAGCCTATGGTATGATTGTCTGTTGTCCTATGGACTAAAACCCTCCGGTTTATATAGACACCAGAGGGGGCTAAGGTTACACAAGGTCGGTTACAAAGGAGGAGATATACATATCCGTATTGCCTAGCTTGCCTTCTACGCCAAGTAAAGTCCCATCCGGACACGAGACGAAGTCTTCAATCTTGTATCTTCATAGTCCAATAGTCCGGCCAAAGGATATAGTCCGGTTGTCCGGAGACCCCCTAATCCAGGACTCCCTCAATACCCCATTAAGGAATGCAGTTTTGACATCCATTTGCCAAATTTCATAAAATGTGGCAATTGCTAACATGATTCGGATAGACTTTAAGCATCAATACGAGTGAGAAAATCTCATCGTAGTTAACGTCTTGAACTTGTAAAAACCTTTTTCGACAAGTCGATCTTTGTAGATAGTAACACTACTATCAGCGTCCGTCTTCCTCTTGAAGATACATTTATTCTCAATGGTTCACCGGTCATCGGGCAAGTCAATCAAAGTCCATACTATGTTCTCATATATGGATCCCATCTCAGATTTCATGGCCTTAAGCCATTTCACGGAATCTGGGCTCATCATCGCTTCATCATAGTTCGTAGGTTCGTCATGGTCTAGTAACATGGCTTCCAAAACAGGATTACCGTACCACTCTGGTGCGTAACGTACTCTGGTTGACCTATGAGGTTCGGTAGTAACTTGATCAAAAGTTTCATGATCATCATCATTAGCTTCCTCACTTACTAGTGTAGGAATCACTGGAATTGATTTTTGTGATGAACTACTTTCCAATAAGGGAGTAGGTACAATTACCTCGTCAAGTTCTACTTTCCTCCCACTCACTTCTTTTGAGAGAAACTCCTTCTCTAGAAAGGATCTATTCTTAGCAACGAATATCTTGCATTCAGATCTGTGATAGAAGGTGTACCCAACAGTCTCTTTTGGGTATCCTATGAAGACACATTTCTGAAGGCAATATGCCCTAGAGGCAATAATAAAGTTATTATTTATTTCCTTATATCATGATAAATGTTTATTATTCATGCTAGAATTGTATTAACCGGAAACATAATACATGTGTGAATACATAGACAAACATAGTGTCACTAGTATGCCTCAACTTGACTAGCTCGTTAATCGAAGATGGTTAAGTTTCCTAACCATAGACATGAGTTGTCATTTGATTAATGGGATCACATCATTAGGAGAATGATGTGATTGACTTGACCCATTTCGTTAGCTTAGCACTTGATCGTTTAGTTTGTTGCTATTGCTTTCTTCATGACTTATACATGTTCCTATGACTATGAGATTATGCAACTCCCGTTTACCGGAGGAACACTTTGTGTGCTACCAAATGTCACAACGTAACTGGGTGATTATAAAGGTGCTCTACAGGTGTCTAATAAGGTACTTGTTGGGTTGGCGTATTTCGAGATTAGGATTTGTCACTCCGATTGTCGGAGAGGTATCTCTGGGCCCTCTCGGTAATGCACATCACATAAGCCTTGCAAGCATTGCAACTAATAAGTTAGCTGTGGGATGATGTATTACGGAACGAGTAAAGAGACTTGCCGGTAAAAAGATTGAACTAGGTATTGAGATACCGACGATCAAACCTCGGGCAAGTAACATACCGATGACAAAGGGAACAACGTATGTTGTTATGCGGTCTGAACGATAAAAGATCTTCGTAGAATATGTAGGAGCCAATATGAGCATCCAGGTTCCGCTATTGGTTATTGACCGGAGACGTGTCTCGGTCATGTCTACATTGTTCTCGAACCCATCGGGTCCGCACGCTTAACGTTACGATGAAAGTTTCATTATGAGTTTATATATTTTGATGTACTGAAGGTTGTTCGGAGTCCCGGATATGATCACGGACATGACGAGGAGTCTCGAACTGGTCGAGACATAAAGATCGATATATTGGACGGCTATATTCGGACACCGGAAGTGTTTCAGGTGATTTTGGAGAAAACCAGAGTGCCCGAAGGGTTACCGGAACCCCCCGGGGAAGTATTGGGCCTTAGTGGGCCAGAGGGGAGAGAGAGGGCAGCAGCCCAGGAGATGGCGCGCCCCACCCATGGGGAGTCCGAATTGGACTAGGGGAGGGGGGCGCGGCCCCTCTTTCCCTCTCCCTCTCCCTCTCTTTCCTTCCCCCTTCTCTCTTCCTAGTTGGACTAGGAAAGGGGAGTCCTACTCCTACTAGGAGGAGGACTCCCCCCTCCTTGGCGCGCCCCAAAGGCCGGCCGGCCTCTCCCCCTTGCTCCTTTATGTACATGGGCAGGGGGGCACCTCTAGACACACAAGTTGATCTTCATGATCATTCTCTTAGCCGTGTGCGGTGCCCCCTCCACCATAATCCTCGATAATATTGTAGCGGTGCTTAGGCGAAGCCCTGCGACGGTAGAACATCAAGATCGTCACCACGCCGTCGTGCTGATGGAACTCTTCCCCGACACTTTGCTAGATCGGAGTCCGGGGATCATCATCGAGCTGAACGTGTGCTAGAACTTGGAGGTGCCGTAGTTTCGGTGCTTGATCGGTCGGGCCGTGAAGACGTATGACTACATCAACCGCGTTGTGCTAACGCTTCCGCTTCTGGTCTACGAGGGTACGTAGACAACACTCTCCCCTCTCGTTGCTATGCATCACCATGATCTTGCGTGTGCGTAGGAAATTTTTGAAATTACTACGTTCCCCAACAGTGGTATCAGAGCCTAGATTTTATGCGTTGATGTAATATGCACGAGTAGAACACAAGTGAGTTGTGGGCGATATAAGTCATACTGCTTACCAGCATGTCACACTTTGGTTCGGCTGTATTGTTGGATGAAGCGGCCCGGACCGACATTACGCGTACGCTTACACGAGACTGGTTTTACCGTCGTGCTATGCACACTGGTGACTAGCGGGTGTCAGTTTCTCCAACTTTAGTTGAACCGAGTGTGGCTACGCCCAGTCCTTGAGAAGGTTAAAACAACACTAACTTGACAAACTATCATTGTGGTTTTGATGCGTAGGTAAGAACGGTTTTTGCTCAGCCCGTAGCAGCCACGTAAAACTTGCAACAACAAAGTAGAGGACGTCTAACTTGTTTTTGCAGGGCATGTTGTGATGTGATATGGTCAAGACGTGATGAGATATAAGTTGTTGTATAAGATGATCATGTTTTGTTGAAGTCGGCAACTGGCAGAAGCCTTATGGTTGTCTCTTTATTGCATAAGATGCAAGAGCCAAATAATTGCTTTACTTTATCGCTATGCGATAGCAATAGTTGCAAGAGCAGTAGTTGGCGAGACGACCATCTGACGACACATTGATATAGATCAAGATGATGGAGATCATGGTGTCATGCCGGTGACGATGGAAATCATGACGATACTTTGGAGAAGGATATCAAAGGCACAAGATGATGATGGCCATATCATGTCACATATTTTGATTGCATGTGATGTTTATCTTTTATACATCTTATTTTGCTTAGTTTGATGGTAGCTTTATAAGATGATCTCTCACTAATTATCAAGGTACAAGTGTTCTCCCTGAGTATGCACCGTTGCGAAAGTTCTTCGTGCTGAGACACCACGTGATGATCGGGTGTGATAGGCTCTACGTTTAAATACAACGGTGCAAAATAGTTGCACACGCGGAATACTCAGGTTAAACTTGACGAGCCTGGCATATAACAGATATGGCCTCAGAACACGGAGACCGAAAGGTCGAGCGTGAATCATATAGTAGATATGATCAACATAGTGATGTTCACCATTGAAACTACTCCATCTCACGTGATGATCGGACATGGTTTAGTTGATTTGGATCACGTGATCACTTAGAGGATTAGAGGGACTAGTCGCCGACCCGTGCACTTGCATGGGCTAGTATCATATGGAAAGTTGAAATCCAACCATATTTAACCTTCTTAGAATTTTATGTCATTAGAATTTCTTATGTATTGCATATAGTATATTTAAATTTACATTTATATTTAGTTATATCAAACCAAATAAAAGTAGTTTGAAATCCTAACCTCTTACATTATCGTTTGAAGCATGTAGTAAGAAAAGGTTATTTGGCCAGTTTGCTAACTCCAAAAGGTCATCGATCTACTTCTGATGCTCATTGACAAAGAGAACAAAACAATTCTTAACCATCTGACTACATGGAATCATAATGATAAGATTATATTTTATGGTGGATTTGCAATTACAGACAAAGACCAACAACAATAGCCATATACGTACCACAAATTGTCCCATTGCTTGGCTGCACACATAAAATACAATATATTAGATGGGTTGCCTTCTCTATAGAAGGTCGGCCAAAAGGGAGTATCAATTATCAATTATATTTTGAATAAGACAATCATACAATTGGATGATAGGAAATTTGCATATCGGAAGAAGTATAATGATTTATGGGCTAGAGAACATAAGTTATAAGGCGTGCTTCCATACACACCACATAAATATTGTTTCTTCAGGCTTACAACCAATATGGGTTAAGCATACGAAAGAAAACCACACATCTATATATTATTTATTTTAGCAATTTCGTGAAGTATGATAGATTGCATTCGACTTTCAGTTGAAATAATATGCTCTAATGTAAATATGCTCTAATGTACACTGTTGATTTCCGTCAAACTTTGTAATACATTATTTAAGGGGCGTACCAACAAAAACATCATAAGCTTATTGTCAATGAAGGCATCTTCCTGTTCTGTGTCTATTTCTGCACTTTGCTAGTTGTGTCATGCTACCTACATGCAACACGTCGTACTTCCAATAGATATGAAACACTAAGAACAGAAAGCATCTATAGGGAACTGATATTGTAATGGTATTAATGTGGAAGTACACAAATCTCTCCCATAAAATTGAAATGAAGGGAATGGTATCGTGATGAAACATTATCTTTCTGCTTAAGTTAATCATTGAGTTAAAAGACATCAGATGTGGACACATAATCTTACATAACCCAAAAATAAAACGCTGCTAGAATTTGCACAAAACACAGAAAACAATGGTGCTGCAAGGAGAAATATGAAATACCAATTAATTAACCATAAAACTGTACTTGAGAACATACATTTAACATATCATAAGTGATCGGACTAACACAGAGTGCATTGGACCTGGGTAAAGCTTATGTTCCTGATATCAAATATCTATGTTTTGTCTTTATTTTAAGAATAATTGATCAAAATTCTTGTAAATAAATGATTCTAAAGATATTCTAAACTTTCAGCATAGATATGCAAGCAAATGTCTAGGGCGCACTGATTGGCGACAATACTCAGAAATGTTGGACTGAGTATACCACAAAATACCATCATGCATTTAACATAATACGTGCAGCTTATAGCAGGTTAAAGGAAACTCATAAAGAGATCTCCTTTATTCAAAAATACGTACCTGCAGCTGGGACTCCTGCCAAAAAACGGGCTCTTGTTCATATAAATCAAGGTCTAGACATGTCAGAATAATCCTAGCAGCAAAGAAATCTTACAGGTTAGAAACCCAAGAGTAAAGTAAGTGTAATATTCTGATAGAGAAGCAATAGACTATGAAGAGAAGAACGAACCTGGGAAAGAAACACTGAAAATGCTCCAAAGCGAAAACTATTTTTGAGTAGAATCTGAGAAGAAATCATATCCAAGTAGGAGAAAAATGATCTAGCTGTTGTTTACTCTTGACCGTTCCTTCCAAATAGCCACCATCTGAATTCATTCAAGCACACCTGATGAGAAAAAATAAATAAAAATATCACCATTTGTTTCTCGGTCATCTACTTGTTGCAAGAAGAAACAATAATAATTCTAGAGGTGCAACTAAATTTTATAAGTAAACATGAGAGAGATTAATGTCGATTTTGTTTGGAGCAATAATAAAACAATTTCCAATTGACAAACAGTTTAATATGACCACAACCACAACGCAACAACTGTTGTTTTTAATGTTTAGAAAAAATCTATATAATTCATTAGCAGCAATAAGAATCTGCAGGCATGTAGAAAATATACCTGCAAAATAGTAGCTATTCATTGCAGCCTATACCATGCAATGCACCACAGCATAAATTAAATTTAGGACCTTGACCACTGATTTGAGGCATATATTGTGAGCTTTTATACATAATTTTGTCCTTTTTCAACTGTAAATCAGGAGAAACATATGAAGAGAAATAGCTCATGCATAGCTACGTTTTCCATTACCTCATTTAGATTATGAGCAGGTCCAACAGTTATACGACTAAACTGAGATGGGATTATTGAAACTGGCAGAAAAATGGTATGGTGCAAATATTCAATGTATTGTGCTGAGAGGAGTAACACATACAGATGGGAGTCGATCTCATCCTTGTTATGTCGTAGACAACATAGTCAAGCTGTTGCTTCTTGACAGGAACAAATGGATGGTGGGTGTCTTGTGGTGGTTGCACGCCATGTTGATCTTTAATTGGCAGCACATTCCTAGACCTTCCTTGATCAACTGTATGATACATCTGCAATTCAAACCCATAGCTATGACATGAGATGACAGAAAACAATTGATCTGCAGTTCAAAACTCATAGTAGAAGTAATTGTAGCATATCACCTACCATTGCCTTATCCATCTTCATGGCCTTTTCCTGCAGCACACTGAGGTCCTTAATGCCCAATAGCAAGATCATCATGAAACACTGGAGAAATCATGAGCTTGTCCCCGATCGTCATGTACGTGGCTGTGGCTGTTTTGGCTGGGGCATTGCTGAGGTAGACCCTCAAAAGCTCGTACTATCGTGGAGTAGAAGGCCGGGTTGAGGTGCCTCATACCTGATTGGGAGGAGACAACCATGTAATATGCACGGAAACAAATCAGTGCCAGAAACCGAACCAAGGAGAAGAGCTGCAGGAGAGGTTCAATGTTCAATCTATGAAGAGCATGTAAAAAATTGACTATCAATTCAACAGGAAAGATATGGTGGATTCATGTATAAACCGTCAAGAAAACAAATGAAGAAAGAACATGGGATCAATGCCCTAGATTGCTTGCTTTAGTTTGAGGGAGAGTCGATGGATTGGTTTTTCACGGGAGGTGGATTTGTTTTTCATGGGAGGAGAGAGAGAGACCATGGTAGATATGTCCAACCACCAGATTTGCTTGAGGTTGTTGTTATTCCTTCAAACAGGGAGAGATATAGATTGAGATAGTCGTTGGGCCATGGAAGAGAGATACGTGAGAGATTTTTACATGAGAGTTTGTTAGACTAAAAAAACATGAGAGTTTGTTAGAGATACGTGAGAGATTGAGAGAATAAGGTCACGGGAGAGAGGTGCCTATTTTTTTTTGTTGGGCCATGGGAGAGAGATACGTGAGAGATTTTTACATGAGAGTTTGTTAGACTAAAAAAACATGAGAGTTTGTTAGAGATACGTGAGAGATTGAGAGAATAAGATCACGGGAGAGAGATGTCTGTTTTTTTCTTCTGTGAGTCGATCTACACCGTTATAATTCGGTCCAATCAGATTAACGGCTCGTAAAATCTAATTAACGTGGTAATTTCTAGGGAGTCGCAAATTAGTATAGGTATAGATGTCTATCTAAGTGGGAGTTCTTAAGTAATATGATTAATTGAACTTTAATTTATCATGAACTTAGTCCTGGTAGTATTAGCATATCTATGTTGTAGATCAATAGCTCGCGTTTAGCACCCCTGTTTTATTTTTTGATATGTTCCTAGAGAAAACTAAGTTGAAAGATGTTAGTAGCAATGATGCAGATTGGATCCGTGATCTGAGGTTTATCCTCATTGCTGCACAGAAGAATTATGTCTTTGATGAACTACTAGGTGACAAACCTATTGCAGGAGTAGATGCAGATGTTATGAACATTTGGCTAGCTCAATATGATGACTACTTGATAGTTTAGTGCACCATGCTTAAACGGCTTAGAATCGGGACTTCAAAGACGTTTTGAACGTCATGGACCATATGAGATGTTCCAGGCGTTGAAGTTAATATTTCAAGCAAATACCCGAGTTGAGAGATATGAAGTCTCCAACAAGTTCTATAGCTAGAAGATGGAGGAGAATAGCTCAAGCAGTGAGCATGTGCTCAAATTGTCTGGGTACTACAATCGCTTGAATCAAGTGGGAGTTAATCTTCCAGATAAAATAGTGATTGACAGAATTCTCTAGTCACCATCACCAAGTTAGTAGAACTTTGTGATGAACTATGATATGCAAGGGATAATGGAAACGATTCCCAAGCTCTTCGTAATGCTGAAATCGACAAAGGTAGAAATCAAGAAAAATATCAAGTGTTGATGGTAGACAAGACCACTGGTTTCAAGAAAAGGGCAAAGGGAAGAAGGGGAACTTCAAGAAGAACGGCAAGCAAGTTGCTGCTCAAGTGAAGAAGCCCAAGTCTGGTCCTAAGCCTAAGACTAAGTGCTTCTACTGCAAAGGGACTGGTCATTGGAAGCAGAACTGCCCCAAGTATTTGGCGGATAAGAAGGATGGCAAAGTGAACAAAGGTATATTTGATATATAGATTATTGATGTGTATTTTACTAGTGTTCGTAGAAACCCCTTGGTATTTGATACTGGTTCAGTTGCTAAGAGTAGTAACTCGAAATGGGAATTGCAGAAAGAACATAGACTAGTTAAGGGTGAAGTGATTATGTGTGTTGGAAGTGGTTCCAAGATTGATATGATCATCATCGCACACTCCCTATACTTTTTGGGATTAGTGTTGAACCTAAATAAGTGTTATTCGGTCTTTGCGTTGAGCATGAATATGATTTGATCATGTTTATTGCAATACGGTTATTCATTTAAGTAAGAGAATAAATTGTTGTTCTGTTTACATGAATAAAACCTTATATGGTTACACACCCAATGAAAATGGTTCGTTGGATCTCGATCGTAGTGATACACATATTCATAATATTGAAACCAAAAGATGCAAAGTTAATAATGATAGTGCAACTTATTTGTGGCGCTGCCGTTTAGGTCATATTGGTGTAAAGAGCATGAAGAAAATCCATGCTAATGGGCTTTTGGAATCACTTGATTATGAATCAGTTGATGCTTGCGAACCATGCCTCATGGGCAAGATGACTAAGACTCCGTTCTCCGGAACAATGGAGCGAGCAACAGATTTGTTGGAAATCATACATACTGATGTATGTGGTCCGATGAATATTGAGGCTCGCGGCAGGTATCATTATTTTCTGATCTTCACAGATGATTTGAGAAGATATGAGTATATCTACTTGATGAAACACAAGTCTGAAACATTTGAAAAGTTCAAAGAATTTCAGAGTGAACTGGAGAATCATCGTAACAAAAATAAAAGTTTCTACGATATGATCACAGAAGTAAAATATTTGAGTTACGAGTTTGGCCTTCAGTTAAAAACAATGTGAAATAGTTTCACTACTCACGCCACCTGGAACACCACAGTGTAATGGTGTGTCCGAACATCATAACCGTACTTTATTAGATATGGTGCGATCTATGATGTCTCTTACCGATCTACCACTATTGTTTTGGGGTTATGCATTAGAGACAGCTGCATTCACGTTAAATAGGGCACCATCTAAATCTGTTGAGACGACATTGTATGAATTATGGTTTGGCAAGAAACCTAAGCTGTCATTTCTTAAAGTTTGAGGTTGCAATGCTTGTGTGAAAAAGTTGTTGGGGAACGTAGCAATAATTCAAAATTTTCCTACGTGTCACCAAGATCAATCTATGGAGTCATCTAGCAACGAGGAAGGAGTGGATCTACATACCCTTGTAGATCGCGCGCGGAAGCGTTCAAGAGAACGGGGTTGATGGAGTCGTACTCGTCGTAATCCAAATCACCGATGATCCTAGCGCCGAACGGACGGCACCTCCGCGTTCAACACACGTACGGAGCAGCGACGTCTCCTCCTTCTTGATCTAGCAAGGGGGGAGGAGAGGTTGATGGAGATCCAGCAGCACGACGGCGTGGTGGTGGAAGTAGCGGGATTCCAACAGGGCTTCGCCAAGCGCTGCGGGAGGAGGGAGATGTGTCATGGGAGGGAGAAGGAGGCGCCAGGGCTTAGGTATAGCTGCCCTCCCTTCCCCCCACTATATATAGGGCCAAGGGAGAGGGGGGGCGCAGCCTTGGCCCTTCCTCCAAGGAAGGGTGCGGCCAGGGAGGAGTCCATCCTCCCCAAGGCACCTAGGAGGTGCCTCCCCCCTTTAGGACTCTTCCTTTCCCTTATCTCTTGGCGCATGGGCCTCTTGGGGCTGATGCCCTTGGCCCATATAGGCCAAGGCGCACACCCCTACAGCCCATGTGGCCCCCCGGGGCAGGTGGACCCCCTTGGTGGACCCCCGGACCCCTTTCGGCACTCCTGGTACAATACCGATAATGCGCGAAACTTTTCCGGCGACCAAAACAAGACTTCCCATATATAAATCTTTACCTCCGGACCATTCCAGAACTCCTCGTGATGTCCGGGATCTCATCCGGGACTCCGAACAACTTTTGGGTTACCGCATACTAATATCTCTATAACCCTAGCATCACCGAACCTTAAGTGTGTAGACCCTACGGGTTCGGGAACCATGCAGACATGACCGAGACGTTCTCCGGTCAATAACAAATAGCGGGATCTGGATAACCATGTTGGTTCCCACATGTTCCACAATGATCTCATCGGATGAACCACGATGTCGAGGATTCGATCAATCCCGTATTCAATTCCCTTTGTCTAGCGGTATTGTACTTGCCCGAGATTCGATCGTCGGTATCCGATACCTTGTTCAATCTCGTTACCGGCAAGTCTCTTTACTCGTTCTGTAACACATTATCCCGTGATCAACTCCTTGATCACATTGTGCACATTATGATGATGTCCTACCGAGTGGGCCCAGAGATACCTCTCCATTTACACGGAGTGACAAATCCCAGTCTCGATTCGTGCCAACCCAACAAACACTTTCGGAGATACCTATAGTGTACCTTTATAGCCACCCAGTTACGTTGTGACATTTGGCACACCCAAAGCACTCCTACGGTATCCGGGAGTTGCACAATCTCATGGTCTAAGGAAATGATACTTGACATTAGAAAAGCTTTAGCATACAAACTACATGATCTTGTGCTAGGCTTAGGATTGGGTCTTTGTCCATCACATCATTCTCCTAATGATGTGATCCCGTTATCAACGACATCCAATTTTCATGGTCAGGAAACCGTAACCATCTATTGATCAACGAGCTAGTCAACTAGAGGCTTACTAGGGACATGGTGCTGTCTATGTATCCACACATGTATCTGAGTTTCCTATCAATACAATTCTAGCATGGATAATAAATGATTATCATGAACAAGGAAATATAATAATAATAACTAATTTATTATTGCCTCTAGGGCATATTTCCAACAGTCTCCCACTTGCACTAGAGTCAATAATCTAGTTCATATCGTCATGTGATTAACACTCACAGGTCACATCGCCATGTGACCAACATCCAAAGAGTTTACTAGTGGCACTAAACTAGTTCACATCATCATGTGATTAAGACTCAATGAGTTCTGGGTTTGATCATGTTTTGCTTGTGAGAGAGGTTTTAGTCAACGGGTCTGCAACATTCAGATCCATATGTACTTCACAAATCTCTGTGTCATCTCCTAGATGCAGCTACCACGTTCTATTTGGAGCTATTCCAAATAATTGTTCTACTATATGAATCCAGTTTACTACTCAGAATAATCTGGATTAGTGTCAAAGTTTGCATCGGCGTAACCCTTTACGACGAACTCTTTTACCACCTCCATAATCGAGAAAATTCCTTAGTCCACTAGTTACTAAGGATAACTTTGACCGCTGTCCTGTGATCCATTCTTGGATCACTCTTGTACCCCTTGACTGACTCACGACAAGGCACACTTCAGGTGCGGTACACAGCATAGCATACTGTAGAGAGCCTATGACAAAAGTATAGGGGACGACCTTCGTCCTTCCTCTTTCTTCTGCCGTGGTCGAGCTTTAAGTCTTAACTTCATACCTTACAACTCAGGCAAGAACTCCTTCTTTGGCTGATCCATCTTGAACACCTTCAAGATCATGTCAAGGTATGTGCTCATTTGGAAGTACCATTAAGCGTTTTTTATCTATCTTTATAGGTCTTGATGCTTAATGTTCAAGTAGCTTAATCCAGTTTTTCCATTGAAAAACACCTTTCAAATGACCCTATATGCTTTCCAGAAATTCTACGTCATTTCTGATCCACAATATGTCAACAACATATACTCATCAGAAATTCTATAGTGCTCCCACTCACTTCTTTGGAAATACAAGTTTTTCATAAACTTTGTATACACCCAAAATCTTTGATCATCTCATCAAAGCATACATTCCAACTCCGAGATGCTTACTCCAGTCCTTAGAAGGATTGCTGGAGCTTTGCATACTTATTAGCATCTTTCAGGATTGACAAAACCTTCGAGGAAACAATGTTTTGACATCCTATCTGCAAGATTTCATAAATAATGCAGTAATCGCTAATATAATTCCAACAGACTCTTAGCATCGCTACGAGTGAGAAAGTCTCATCGTAGTCAACTCCTTGAACTTGTCGGGAAACATCTTAACAACAAGTCGAGCTTTCTTAATGGTGATACTTACCATCATTGTCCGTCTTCCTTTTAAAATCCATATGTACCTAACAGCCTTACGACCATCAAGTAGTTCTTCCAAAGTCTACACTTTGTTTTCATACATGGATCCTTTCTCGGATTTTATGGCCTCGAGCCATTTATCGGAATCCGGGCCCACCATCGCTTCTCCATAGCTCGTAGGTTCATTGTTGTCTAGCAACATGACTTCCAAGAAAGGATTACGTACCACTCTAAAGTAGTACGCATCCTTGTCATCCCACGAGGTTTGGTAGTGACTTGATCTGAAGTTTCATGATCACTATCATAAGCTTCCACTTCAATTGGTGTAGGTGCCACAGGAACAACTTCCTGTGCCCTGCCACACACTAGTTGAAGAGACGGTTCAATAACCTCATCAAGTCTCCACCATCCTCCCACTCAATTCTTTCGAGAGAAACTTTTCCTCGAGAAAGGACCCGATTCCTGAAACAATCCCTTATTGCTTTCGGATCTGAGATAGGAGGTATACCCAACTGTTTTGGGTGTCCTATGAAGATGCATTTATCCGCTTTGGGTTCGAGCTTAACAGCCTGAAACTTTTTCACATAAGCGTTGCAGCCCCAAACTTTTAAGAAATGACAGCTTAGGTTTCCCTAAACCATAGTTCATACAGTGTCATCTCATCGGAATTACGTGGTGCCCTATTTAAAGTGAATGTGGTTGTCTCTAATGCCTAACCCATAAACTATTGTGGTAATTCGATAAGAGAGATCATGGTATGCATCATATCCAATAGGGTGCAGTTATGATGTTTGGACACACCATCACACTATGGTGTTCCAGGCTGTATTAGTTGTGAAACAATTTCCACAATGTCTTAATTCTGTGCCAAACTCGTAATTCAGATATCCATCTCTATGATCATATCATAGATATTTTATCCTCTTGTCACGACGATCTTTCAACTTCACCCTGAAATTACTTGAACCTTTCAATAATTCAGACTGGTGATTCATCAAGTAAATATACTCAACATCTACTCAAATCATCTGTGAAGTAAGAACATAATGATATCCACTACATGCCTCAGCACTCATTGGATTGCACACATCAAAATGTATTACTTCCAACAAGTTGCTTTCTAGTTCCATTTTACTGAAAATGAGGCTTTCAGTCATCTTGCCCATGTGGTATGATTTGCATGTCTCAAGTGATTCAAAATCAAGTGAGTCCAAACGGTCCATTTGCATGGAGTTTCTTCATGCATATACACCAATAGACATGGTTCGCATGTCTCAAACCTTTCAAAACAAGTGAGCCCAAAGATCCATCAACATGGAGCTTCTTCATGCGTTTTATACCGATATGACTTACGTGGCAGTGCCACAAGTAGGTGGTACTATCATTACTATCTTTTGGCATGAACATGTGTATCACTACGATCGAGATTCAATAAACCATTCATTTCAGGTGTAAGACCATTGAAGGTTTTATTCAAATAAACAGAGTAACCATTATTCTCTTTAAATGAATAACCGTATTGCGATAGACATAATCCAATCATGTCTATGCTCAACGCAAACACCAAATAACAATTATTTAGGTTTTAATACCAATCTCGATGGTAGAGGGAGCGTGCGATGCTTGATCATATCAACCTTGGAAACACTTCCAACACATATCGTCAGCTCACCTTTAGCTAGTCTCCGTTTATTCCGTAGCTGTTATTTCGAGTTACTAACACTTAGCAACCGAACCGGTATCTAATACCCTCGTGCTACTTGGAGTACTAGTAAAGTACACATTAACACAATGTATATCCAATATACTTCTAACGACCTTGCTAGCCTTCTCATCTACCAAGTATCTAGGGTAATTCTGCTCCAGTGTCTGTTCCCCTTATTACAGAAGCACTTAGTCTCGGGTTTGGGTTCAACCTTGGGTTTCTTCACTAGAGCAGCAGCTGAATTGTCGTTTCATGAAGTATCCCTTCTTGCCCTTGCCCTCCTTGAAACTAGTGGTTTCACTAACCATCAACAATTGATGCTCCTTCTTGATTTCTACTTTTGTGGTGTCAAACATCGCGAATATCTCAAGGATCATCATATATGTCCCTGATATATTATAGTTCATCATGAAGCTCTAGCAGCTTGGTGGTAATGACTTCGGAGAAACATCACTATCTCATCTGGAAGATCAACTCCCACTCGATTCAAATGATTGTTGTACTCGGACAATCTGAGCACAAGCTCAACAATTGAGCTTTTCTCCCTTAGTTTGCAGGCTAAGAAAATCGTCGGAGGTCTTATACCTCTTGACGTGGGCACGAGCCTGAAATCCCAATTTCAGCCCTCGAAACATCTCATATGTTTCGCGACGTTTCAAAACGTCTTCGGTGCCTCAACTCTAAACCGTTTAACTGAACTATCACGTAGTTATCAAAATTTGTATGTCAGATGTTCCCAACATCTACAGACGACGTTCGAGGTTCAGCACACTCAGCGGTGCATTAAGGACATAAGCCTTCTATGAAGCAATGAGGACAATCCTCAGTTTACGGACCTAGTCCGCATAATTGCTACTATCATCTTTCAACTAAATTTTCTCTAGGAACATATCCAAACAGTAGAACTGAAGCACGATCTACGACATAATTTGCGAAGACCTTTTGACTATGTTCAGGATAATTAAGTTCATCTTATGAACTCCCACTCAGATAGACATCCCTCTAGTCATCTAAGTGATTACATGATCCGAGTCAACTAGGCCGTGTCCGATCATCACCTGAGACGGACTAGTCATCATCGGTGAACATATTCATGTTGATCGTATCTACCATACGACTCATGCTCGACCTTTCGGTCTCTTGTGTTCCGAGGCCATGTCTGTACATGCTAGGCTCGTCAAGTCAACCTAAGTGTTTCGTGTGTGTAAATCTGTCTTACACCCGTTGTATGTGAATGTTAGAATCTAACACCCGATCATCACGTGGTGCTTCAAAACAACGAACTGTCGCAACGGTGCACAGTTAGGGGGAACACCTTCTTGAAATTATTATGAGGGATCATCTTATTTACTACCGTCGTTCTAAGTAAACAAGATGCAAAAACATGATAAACATCACATGCAATCAAATAGTGACATGATATGGCCAATATCATATTGCTCCTTTTGATCTCCATCTTCGGGGCTCCATGATCATTATCGTCACCGGCATGACACCATGATCTCCATCATCATGATCTCCATCATTGTGTCTTCATGAAGTTGTCTCGCCAACTATTACTTCTACTACTACAGCTAACGGTTAGCAATAAAGTAAAGTAATTACATGACGTTTATGTTGACACGCGGGTCATAAATAAAGACAACTCCTATGGCTCCTGCCGGTTGTCATACTCATCGACATGCAAGTCATGATTCCTATTAGAAGAACATGATCAATCTCATACATCACATATCATTCATCACATTCTTCTTGGCCATATCACATCACATAGCATACCCTGCAACAACAAGTTAGACGTCCTCTAATTGTTGTTTGCATGTTTTACGTGGCTGCTATGGGTTTCTAGCAAGAACGTTTCTTACCTACGCAAAACCACAACGTGATATGCCAATTGCTATTTACCCTTCATAAGGACCCTTTTCATCGAATCCGTTCCGACTAAAGTGGGAGAGACAGACACCCGCTAGCCACCTTATGCAACTAGTGCATGTCAGTCGGTGGAACCAGTCTCACGTAAGAGTACGTGTAAGGTCGGTCTGGGCCGCTTCATCCCACAATGCCACCGAATCAAGATTGGACTAGTAACGGTAAGCATATTAAACAAAATCAACACCCACAACTACTTTGTGTTCTACTCGTGCATAGAAACTACGCATAGACCTACTCATGATGCCACTGTTGGGGAACGTAGCAATAATTCAAAATTTTCCTACGTGTCACCAAGATCAATCTATGGAGTCATCTAGCAACGAGGGAGGAGTGGATCTACATACCCTTGTAGATCGCGCGCGGAAGCGTTCAAGAGAACGGGGCTGATGGAGTCGTACTCATCGTAATCCAAATCACCGATGATCCTAGCGCCGAACGGACGGCACCTCCACGTTCAACACACGTACGGAGCAGCGACGTCTCCTCCTTATTGATCCAGCAAGGGGGGAGGAGAGGTTGATGGAGATCCAGCAGCACGACGGCGTGGTGGTGGAAGTAGCGGGATTCCAACAGGGCTTCGCCAAGCGCTGCGGGAGGAGGGAGATGTGTCATGGGAGGGAGAGGGATGCGCCAGGGCTTAGGTATAGCTGCCCTCCCTTCCCCCCACTATATATAGGGCCAAGGGAGAGGGGGCGCAGCCTTGGCCCTTCCTCCAAGGAAGGGTGAGGCCAGGGAGGAGTCCATCCTCCCCAAGGCACCTAGGAGGTGCCTTCCCCCTTTAGGACTCTTCCTTTCCCTTATCTCTTGGCGCATGGGCCTCTTGGGGCTGATGCCCTTGGCCCATATAGGCCAAGGCGCACACCCCTACATCCCATGTGGCCCCCCGGGGCAGGTGGACCCCCTTGGTGGACCCCCGGACCCCTTTCGGCACTCCCGGTACAATACCGATAATGCGCGAAACTTTTCCGGCGACCAAAAAAAGACTTCCCATATATAAATCTTTACCTCTGGACCATTCCGGAACTCCTCGTGACGTCCGGGATCTCATCCGGGACTCCAAACAACTTTCGGGTTACCGCATACTAATATCTCTATAACCCTAGCGTCACCGAACCTTAAGTGTGTAGACCCTACGGGTTCGGGAACCATGCAGACATGACCGAGATGTTCTCCTGTCAATAACAAACAGCGGGATCTGGATACCCATGTTGGTTCCCACATGTTCCACGATGATCTCATCAAATGAACCACGATGTCGAGGATTCGATCAATCACGTATTCAATTCCCTTTGTCTAGCGGTATTGTACTTGCACGAGATTCGATCGTCGGTATCCGATACCTTGTTCAATCTCGTTACCGGCAAGTCTCTTTACTTGTTCCGTAACACATCATCCCGTGATCAACTCCTTGATCACATTGTGCACATTATGATTATGTCCTACCGAGTGGGCCCAGAGATACCTCTCCGTTTACACGGAGTGACAAATCCCAGTCTCGATTCGTGCCAACCCAACAGACACTTTCGGAGATACCTGTAGTGTACCTTTATAGCCACCCAGTTACGTTGTGACGTTTGGCACACCCAAAGCACTCCTACGGTATCCGGGAGTTGCACAATCTCATGGTCTAAGGAAATGATACTTAACATTAGAAAAGCTTTAGCATACGAACTACATGATCTTGTGCTAGGCTTAGGATTGGGTCTTTGTCCATCACATCATTCTCCTAATGATGTGATCCCGTTATCAACAACATCCAATGTCCATGGTCAGGAAACTGTAACCATCTATTGATCAACGAGATAGTCAACTAGAGGCTTACTAGGGACATGGTGTTGTCTATGTATCCACACATGTATCTGAGTTTCCTATCAATACAATTCTAGCATGGATAATAAACGAGTATCATGAACAAGGAAATATAATAATAATAACTAATTTATTATTGCCTCTAGGGCATATTTCCAACAAAAGTTTCAACCTGATAAGCTCAAACCCAAATCGGAGAAGTGCGTCTTCATAGGATATCCAAAAGAAAATGTTGGGTACACCTTCTATCACACATCCGAAGGCAAGATATTCATTGCTTTGAATGGATCCTCTCTAGAGAAGGAGTTTATCTCGAAAGAAGTGAGTGGGAGGAAAGTAGAACTTGATGAGGTAACTGTACCTACTCCCTTATTGGAAAGTAGTTCATCACAGAAATCTGTTCCTATGACTACTACACCAATTAGTGAGGAAGCTAATGATGATGATCATGTAACTTCAGATCAAGTTACTACCGAACCTCATAGGTAAACTAGAATGAGATCCGCACCAGAGTGGTTTGGTAATCCTATTCTGGAGGTCATGTTACTTGACCATGACAAGCCTACGAACTATGAGGAAGCGGTGATGAGCCCGGATTCCGCGAAATGGCTTGAGGCCATGAAATCTGAGATGAGATCGATGTATGAGAACAAAGTATGGACTTTGATTGACTTGCCCAAAGATCGGCGAGCCATTGAGATTAAATGGATCTTCAAGAGGAAGACGGACGTTGATAGTAGTGTTACTATCTGCAAAGCTAGAATTGTCGCAAAAGGTTTTCGACAAGTTCAAGGTGTTGACTACGATGAGAGTTTCTCACTCGTATCTATGCTTAAGTCTGTCCGAATCATGTTAGCAATTGCCACATTTTATGAAATCTGGCAAATGGATAAACAAAACTGCATTCCTTAATGGATTTATTAAAGAAGAGTTGTATATGATGCAACCAGAAGGTTTTGTCAATCCTAAAGGTGCTAACAAAATATGCAAGCTCGAGCGATCCATCTATGGACTGGTGCAAGCATCTCGGAGTTGGAATATACGCTTTGATAAGTTGATCAAAGCATATAGTTTTATACAGACTTGCGGTGAAGCCTGTATTTACAAGAAAGTGAGTGGGAGCACTACATCATTTCTGATAAGTATATGTGAATGACATATTGTTGATCGGAGATAATGTAGAATTATTCTGCAAAGCATAAAGGAGTGTTTGAAAGGAGTTTTTCAAAGAAAGACCTCGATGAAGCTGCTTACATATTGAGCATCAAGATCTATAGAGATAGATCAAGACGCTTGATAAGTTTTTCAATGAGTACATACCTTGACAAGATTTTGAAGTAGTTCAAAATGGAACAGTCAAAGAAAGAGTTCTTGCCTGTGTTACAAGGTGTGAAACTGAGTAAGACTCAAAGCCCGACCACAGCAGAAGATAGAAAGAGAATGAAAGTCATTCCCTATGCCTTGGCCATAGGTTCTATAAAATATGCCATGCTGTGTACCAGATCTATTGTATACCCTACACTGTTTTTGGCAAGGGAGTACAATAGTGATCTAGGAGTAGATCACTGGACAGCGGTCAAAATTATCCTTAGTGGAATAAGGATATGTTTCTCGATTATGGAGGTGACAAAAAGGTTCGTCGTAAAGGGTTACGTCGATGCAAATTTTGACACTGATCCAGATGACTCTAAATCTCAATCTGGATACATATTGAAAGTGGGAGCAATTAGCTAGAGTAGCTCCGTGCAGAGCATTGTTGACATAGAAATTTGCAAAATACTTACGGATCTGAATGTGGCAGACCCGTTGACTAAACTTCTCTCACAAGCAAAACATGATCACACCTTAGTACTCTTTGGGTGTTAATCACATAGCGATGTGAACTAGATTATTGACTCTAGTAAACCCTTTGGGTGTTGGTCACATGACGATGTGAACTATTGGTGTTAATCACATGGTGATGTGAACTATTGGTATTAAATCATATGGCGATGTGAACTAGATTATTGACTCTAGTGCAAGTGGGAGACTGAAGGAAATATGCCCTAGAGGCAATAATAAAGTTATTATTTATTTCCTTATATCATGATAAATGTTTATTATTCATGCTAGAATTGTATTAACTGGAAACATAATACATGTGTGAATACATAGACAAACAGAGTGTCACTAGTATGCCTCTATTTGACTAGCTCATTGATCAAAGATGGTTATGTTTCCTAACCATAGACATGAGTTGTCATTTGATTAACGGGATCACATCATTAGGAGAATGATGTGATTGACTTGACCCATTTCGTTAGCTTAGCACTTGATCGTTTAGTTTGTTGCTATTGCTTTCTTCATGACTTATACATGTTCCTATGACTATGAGATTATGCAACTCCCGTTTACCGGAGGAACACTTTGTGTGCTACCAAACGTCACAACGTAACTGGGTGATTATAAAGGTGCTCTACAGGTGTCTCCGAAGGTACTTGTTGGGTTGGCGTATTTCGAGATTAGGATTTGTCACTCCGATTGTCGGAGAGGTATCTCTGGGCCCTCTCGGTAATGCACATCACATAAGCCTTGCAAGCATTGCAACTAATAAGTTAGCTGCGGGATGATGTATTACGGAACGAGTAAAGAGACTTGCCGGTAACGAGATTGAACTAGGTATTGAGATACCGACGATCAAATCTCGGGCAAGTAACATACCGATGACAAAGGGAACAACGTATGTTGTTATGCGGTCTGACCGATAAAAGATCTTCGTAGAATATGTAGGAGCCAATATGAGCATCCAGGTTCCTGCTATTGGTTATTGACCGGAGACGTGTCTCGGTCATGTCTACATTGTTCTCGAACCCGTAGGGTCCGCACGCTTAACGTTACGATGACAGTTTCATTATGAGTTTATATATTTTGATGTACCGAAGGTTGTTCGGAGTCCCGGATATGATCACGGACATGACGAGGAGTCTCGAAATGGTCGAGACATAAAGATCGATATATTGGACGGCTATATTCGGACACCGGAAGTGTTTCGGGTGATTTCGGAGAAAACCGGAGTGCCGGAAGGGTTACCGGAACCCCCCGGGGAAGTATTGGGCCTTAGTGGGCCTGAGGGGAGAGAGAGGGCAGCAGCCCAGGAGGTGGCGCGCCCCCTCCCATGGGGAGTCCGAATTGGACTAGGGGAGGGGGCGCGGCCCCTCTTTCCCTCTCCCTCTCCCTCTCTTTCCTTCCCCCTTCTCTCTTCCTAGTTGGACTAGGAAAGGGGAGTCCTACTCCTACTAGGAGGAGGACTCCCCCCTCCTTGGCGCACCCCAAGGACCGGCCGGCCTCTCCCCCTTGCTCCTTTATATACAGGGGCAGGGGGCACCTCTAGACACACAAGTTGATCTTCGTGATCGTTCTTAGCCGTGTGCGGTGGCCCCCTCCACCATAATCCCTCGGTAATATCGTAGCGGTGCTTAGGCGAAGCCCTGCGACGGTAGAACATCAAGATCATCACCACGCCGTCGTGCTGACGGAACTCTTCCCCGACACTTTGCTGGATCGGAGTCAGGGAATCGTCATCGAGCTGAACGTGTGCTAGAACTCGGAGGTGCCGTAGTTTCGGTGCTTGATTGGTCGGGCCGTGAAGACGTACGACTACATCAATCGCGTTGTGCTAACGCTTCCGCTTCCGGTCTATGAGGGTACGTAGACAACACTCTCCCCTCTCATTGCTATGCATCACCATGATCTTGCGTGTGCGTAGGAAATTTTTGAAATTACTACGTTCCCCAACAATTTCTCCGATTTGGGTTCGATCTTATCAGGTTGAAGCTTTTTCACATAAGCATTGCAGCCCCAAACTTTTAGAAACGACAGCTTAGGTTTCTTGCCACACCACAATTCATAAGGTGTCGTCTCAATGGATTTAGATGGTGCCCTATTTAACGTGAATGCAGTTGTGCCTAATGCATAACCCCAAAACGATAGTAGTAATTCGGTAAGAGACATCATAGATCGCACCATATCTAATAAAGTACGGTTATGACATTCGGACACACCATTATGCTGTGGTGTTCCAGGTGGCATGAGTTTGTGAAACTATTCCACATTGTTTTAATTGAAGACCAAACTCATAACTCAAATATTCGCCTCTGTGATCAGATCATAGTAACTTTATTTTCTTGTTATGATGATTCTCTACTTCACTCTGAAATTCTTTGAACTTTTCAAATGTTTCAGACTTGTGTTTCATCAAGTTGATATACCCATATCTTCTCAAATCATCTGTGAAGGTCAGAAAATAATGATACCCGCCGCGAGCCTTAACACTCAGCGGACCGCATACATCGGTATGTATTATCTCTGATAAGTTAGTGGCTCGCTCCATTGTTCCGGAGAACAGAGTTTTAGTCATCTTGCCCATGAGGCATGGTTCGCAAGCATCAAGTGATTCATAATCAAGTGATTCCAAAAACCCATCAGCATGGAGTTTCTTCATGCGCTTTACACCAATATGACCTAAACGGCAGTGCCACAAATATGTTGCACTATTAGTATCAACTTTGCATCTTTTGGCATCAATATTATGAATATGTGTATCACTACGATCGAGATTCCATAAACCATTTATTTTGAGTGTATGACCATAGAAGGTTTTATTCATGTAAATAGAACAACAATTATTCTTGCCAAATGGCGCACTGACGTCCCACAAACTCTAGATCCATCTGAGGTTGAGGAAGAGTTTCGTCAGCACGACGGCGTGGTGATGGTGATGATGAAGCTACCGGCGCAGGGCTTCGCCTAAGCACTGCAACGATATGACCGAGGTGGAAATCTGTGGAGGGGGCACCGCACACAGCTAAACAAGCAACTTGTGTGTCTATGGGGTGCCCCCTCCCCCGTATATAAAGGGGGGAAGAGGAGAGGGCCGGCCTAGGAGGAGGCGCGCCCAAGGGGGGGCAATCCTACTCCAAGTAGGTTTGCCCCCCTTTCCTATTCCTACTAGGAGAAGGAGGAAGGAGGAGGAGAGGAGAAGGAAAGGGGGCGGCCCCAAAACCCTAAACCAATTCGGTTTGGGCCTAGGGGGCACGACCCACCAATTACCTGCTGCCCTCTTTCCCCACTAGGGCCCATTAAGGCCAATTGACTCCCCGACGGGTTCCGGTAACCTCCCGGTACTCCGGAAAATGCCTGAACTCATCCTGAACCATTCCGATGTCCAAACATAGCCTTCCAATATATCGATATTTATGTCTCGACCATTTCGAGACTCCTCGTCATGCCCGTGACCACATCCGGGACTCCGAACAACCTTCGGTGCATCAAAACACATAAACTCATAATACCAATCATCATCGAACGTTAAGCGTGCGGACCCTACGGGTTCGAGAACTATGTAGACATGACTGAGACTCATCTCCGGTGAATAACCAATAGAGGAACCTGGATGCTCATATTGGTTCCTACATATTCTATGAAGATCTTTATCGGTCAAACCGCATAACAACATACGTTGTTCCCTTTGTCATCGGTATGTTACTTGAATCCAATTTTTCCCATTATTTGACTATCCATAATAGTGCGGAAAGAAAGCCCAGAGGAAGAGTGGCCTTGAGTTTCTCGCCCCTTTTCCTTAGGATTCGTTAATTCTCTTTCTTGATGGGCTCGAGATTCGATCATCGGTATCTCAATACCTAGTTCAATCTCATTACCGACAAGTCTCTTTACTCGTTTCGTAATGCGTCATCCCGCAACTAACTCATTAGTCACATTGCCTGCAAGGCTTATAATGATGAGCATTACCGAGAGGGCCCAGAGATACCTCTCCGATACACGGAGTGACAAATCCTAATCTCGATCTATGCCAACTCAACAAACACCATCGGAGACACCTGTAGAGCATCTTTATAATCATCCAGTTACGTTGTGACATTTGATAGCAGACAAGGTGTTCCCCGGTATTCGGGAGTTGCATAATCTCATAGTCAGAGGAACATGTATAAGTCATGATGAAAGCAATAGTAATAAAACTAAACGATCATTTATGCTAAGCTAACGGATGGGTCATGTCCATCACATCATTCTCTAATGATGTGATCCCGTTCATCAAATGACAACACATGTATGGTTAGGAAACTTAACCATCTTTGATTAACAAGCTAGTCAAGTAGAGGCATACTAGGGACACTCTGTTTGTCTATGTATTCACACATGTACTAAGTTTCCGGTTAATACAATTCTTGCATGAATAATAAACTTTTATCATGATATAAGGAAATATAAATAACAACTTTATTATTGCCTCTAGGGCATATTTCCTTCAACAACCTCACCCCAGGTTCAATTCTGCACATCTCAGGTTTTGTTGCCCTCTGCGAGATATTCTTGGGCATTGAGGCCCATTTCAAAGTATGGAAAAAGTTATTTTGCCTTGTACCCCGCCATCGAGGAGGTTCCGTATTTGAAGTGGGTGGTGCCGAAGTATGGCGTATAGCCAGATCCGGATACCCCGTTGGAACTCCCAAAGAGACATATCCACAATGTTCTTCGGAGTGGTTTTACATGGATGACGTCCCACTGCCGGACCCAGTTCGGCGCGGCCTTCCCGAATTTTCTAGCGCTCCCTTGAAGAAGCACCTCAACTGGCATACCCGAAGTCCCAAGGAGGAGGACAGAGCGGAAATAAAATGGCTGGTCAGCAAGGTCAGATTATTATCCCATACCGGGCTCTCGATAATTGAGGTTATGGCCATTGCAATAAAAAGATGCGTCCAACCCCTCCAGTCCAGAGTAACCCCCTTATGGTGATACAACGGAGAAGACGTCGCGTATCGTTATAGACGCAAGGGTCCAGATACCCCAACCGAACTGGCCATGATCCTAATCGACCTGTATAAGGGCGATAAGGAGTATTTCCTCTGCTTAAACTGCCAGGAAGGTTACTCCATGTACAACCCCATTGAATGGGTAAGATTTCGATTACCTGTGTTGCCTTATTGCTATCACGACATGCTAATCCAGTTGTTTTTTTGTTGTTACTAAATAGTCATGGAGGAAGATGATCGAGGACATTTACTGTCCTGCCCCACAGCTAGAGGATCACGATCCTGATGAAGACCCTGGTTTCTGCGAGGATCCGGATATATACATAGAGTTCGATGACGGGGTATCTTATCAAGCGAGTCTTGACGGCTCGGAAGTGGCTATCACCACCGACTACCCCCGCCCCTATCCCTTCTCAATCGTAAGTATCCGAAGAGCTTTCAAAAAGGAGTCCCTCCGTGCACTTTCATCCATTGTACTAATCCGTACTTAATAGGATCGACGCTCAGCAGACCGTACCTCCTCAAGGGCGGCCCCTTCGCAAGGTAGTCGTTCAAAACGAAAGGAGGCTGGGAGCGCCATAGAACCCTCATTGTCTTCAAAAAGGTATGTTCGTTTAATATGTTCCTAGGCACGAGTTCGGATTATTAAAGCTCCCTTCCATCTTTGACTCAGGAGGAGCACGCGGCAGACAGTGGGAAAACGCCCTACTAGCTGAATGTCAGCCAATCCGGCGTCGGACTTCTCAACTAGAACGAGGATTGATGCAATGCCAATTCCACCGCCTCATGAGGATTCGGATGACGTATCCGTCATGAGTTCCGAGCTGGAGAGCGTAATGAATCACCATCGACTAAAAGAGGCCATGCGCGCTCCAGCTTCTTCCGAACAGGAATTTACACAATAAGTTCGGTGGATGCATATATCTGAGCTGCTCGAGATGGACTTGCCGGAGTTACCCAACTGTTCTCAAAGGATATATAGGTAAGAGTTTGCGCCGTTTTAATAGACATATGCTAGTGACATGTCTCCGTCGTATCTACTTTTCCAAACACGTTTGCCCTTGTTTTGGACTCTAACTTGCATGATTTGAATGGAACTAACCTGGACAAATGATGTTTTCAGCAGAATTGCCATGGTGCTATTTTTGTGCAGAAATAAAGTTCTCGGAATGACCTGAAAATCAACGGAGAATTATTTTGGAATATATAATGAATATTGGGAGGAAGATCCACATCAGGGGATGTCCTGAATGTACGAGGGTGGGGGCGCGCCTGCCCCCCTGGGCGCGCCCCTGCCTCGTGGGCCCCTTGACGCTCCACCGACCTCAACCTGGACTCCATATATTCACTTTTGGGGAGAAAAAACCAGAGGAGAAGGATTCATCACGTTTTGCGATACGGAGCCGCCGCCAAGCCCTAAACTCTCTCGGGAGGGCTGATCTAGAGTCCGTTCGGGGCTCTGGAGAGGGGAATCCGTCGCCATCGTCATCATCAACCATCCTCCATCACCAATTTCTTGATGCTCACCGCCGTGTGTGAGTAATTCCATCGCAGGCTTGCTGGATGGTGATGGGTTGGATGAGATTTATCATGTAATTGACTTAGTTTTGTTAGGGTTTGATCCCTAGTATCCAGTATGTTCTGAGATTGATGTTGCTATGACTTTGCTATGCTTAATGCTTGTCACTAGGGCCCGAGTGCCATGATTTTAGATCTGAACCTATTATGTTTTCATCAATTTATGAGAGTTCTTGATCCTATCTTGCAAGTCTATAGTCACCTTATTATGTGTTATGATCCGTTAACCCCGAACTGACAATAATCGGGATACTTACCGGTGATGATCGTAGTTTGAGGAGTTCATGTATTCACTATGTGTTAATGCTTTGTTCTGGTACTCTATTAAAAGGAGGACCTAATATCCCTTAGTTTCCAATAGGACCTCGCTGCCACGGGAGGGTAGGACAAAAGATGTCATGCAAGTTCTTTTCCATAAGCACGTATGACTATATTCGGAATACATGCCTACATTACGTTGATGAACTGGAGCTAGTTCTGTGTCACTCTAGGTTATGACTGTTACATGATGAACCGCATCCAGCATAATTCTCCATCACCGATCCTTTGCCTACGAGCTTTCCATATATTGTTCTTCGCTTATTTACTTTTCTGTTGCTATTTCTATCATCACTATAAAGTACCAAGAACATTACTTTTGCTACCGTTACTTTTGCTATCTTTACCACTACTATCATATTACTTTGCTACTAAGTACTTTTCTGCAGATATTAAGTTTCCTGGTGTGGTTGAATTGACAACTCAGCTGCTAATACTTGAGAATATTCTTTGGCTCCCCTTGTGTCGAATCAATAAATTTGGGTTGAATACTCTACCCTCGAAAACTGTTGTGATCCCCTATACTTGTGGGTTATCTAGACTATTTTCTAGTGCCGTTGTCGGGGAGCATAGCTCTATTCTTTGAGTTACTTGGGATTTATATCTGCTTATCATTATGAAGAACATGAAAGACACTAAAACCAAGATTTATCCCTCAACTACGAGGGGAGGTAAGGAACTGCCATCTAGCTCTGCACTTGATTCACCTTCTGTTTTGAGTAAGCTTGTGACACCTATACACGCTTCTGCTATTAATTCTGATATGTCGCATGTTATTGATGATGCCACTTCTGCTATGCATGATACTTATGATGAAACTACTTCTATGCTTGATACCACTGTGCCACTTGGTGAATTTCTTGATGAACAACTTGCTAGGGCCAGAGAGAATTAAATTATTGAAACTGATAATATTGATGAAAGTGATGATGAAGATTCTCCCCCTGGATATGAATTGCCTGTTGTTCTTGAGGGTCATGTTATGGATGAAGAAACTGCTAGAGACTTTCTTCCTTGCAATTGTAGGAGTGATCTTAAGAAATTATTAGCTAAGATGAAACAAAAAACTTTGAATGCTAGAATGAAATATGATCCTGCTTATGCTACTTCACCTTCCTTTGTTACTGATAAGGATTATGAATTCTCTGTCGACCCTGAGATAATTACTTTATCTGAATCTGATCCTTTCTATGGCTATGAATCTGAAACTGTTGTGGCACATCTTACTAAATTAAATGATATAGCTACCCTGTTTACTAATGATGAGAAAACTCGCTACTATTATATCCTTAAGATATTTCCGTTCTCATTAAAGGGTGATGCTAAGATATGGTTTAATTCTCTTGATCCTGGTTGTGTGCGTAGTCCCTAGGATATGATTTATTACTTCTCTGCTAAATATTTCCCCGCTCATAAGAAACAAGCTGCTTTAAGGGAAATATATAATTCTGTGCAAATTGAAGAAGAGAGTCTCCCACAAGCTTGGGGGAGGCTTCTCCAATTACTTAATGCTTTGCCTGATCATCCTCTTAAGAAAAATGAAATACTTGATATATTTTATAATGGACTAACCGATGCTTCTAGAGACCACCTGGATAGTTGTGCTGGTTGTGTTTTCAGGGAAAGAACACCCGATGAAGCTGAAATTCTATTGAATAATATGTTGACAAATGAAAATAATTGGACACTTCCTGATCGAATTCCTGAACCAACTCCTAAGCCGACTCCGAAGAAAAGGGGTATTCTATTTCTCAGTCTTGAAGATATGCAAGAGGCAAAGAAATCTATGAAAGAAAAAGGTATTAAAGCTAATGATGTTAAGAATTTACCTCCTATTGAGGAAATACATGGTCTTAATTTACCGCCTGTTGAAGAAATACATGGTCTTGATAACCTGACACAGGTAGTAAAGGTAAATTCTCTCTATAGATATGATAAAGTTGAAATCCCATTTACTAAGTTTGTTAGCCCATGCTTGGATGAGTTTGATGACTTTATGGTTAAACAAGAAAACTTCAATGCTTATTTTGGTAGAGAATTAAAACGCAATGCTGATATGCTTGAACACTTGGGTGATTACTGTTGGAAATATGCCCTAGAGGCAATAATAAAAGTATTATTATATTTCATTGTTCATGATAATTGTCTTTTATTCATGCTATAACTGTATTATCCGGAAATCGTAATACACGTGTGAATACTTAGACCACACTATGTCCCTGGTAAGCCTCTAGTTGACCAGCTCGTTGTGATCAACAGATAGTCATGGTTTCCTGACTATGGACATTGGATGTCGTTGATAACGGGATCACATCATTAGGAGAATGATGTGATGGACAAGACCCAATCCTAAGCATAGCATAAAAGATCGTGTAGTTCGTTTTGCTAGAGCTTTGCAAGTGTCAAGTATCTCTTCCTTCGACCATGAGATCGTGTAACTCCCGGATACCGTAAGAGTGCCTTGGGTGTATCAAACGTCACAACGTAACTGGATGACTATAAAGGTGCATTACAGGTATCTCCGAAAGTAGCTATTGGGTTGACACGGATCGAGACTGGGATTTGTCACTCCGTATGACGGAGAGGTATCTCTGGGCCCACTCGGTAATGCATCATCATATTGAGCTCAATGTGACCAAGGTGTTGGACACGGGATCATGCATTACGGTACAAGTAAAGTGACTTGCCGGTAACGAGACTGAACAAGGTATTGGGATACCGACGATCGAGTCTCGGGCAAGTAACGTACCGATTGACAAAGGGAATTGCATACAGGGTTTGATCGAATCCTCGACATAGTGGTTCATCCGATGACAACATCGAGGAGCATGTGGGAGCCATCATGGGTATCCAGATCCCGCTGATGGTTATTGACTAAGAGCGTCTCGGTCATGTCTGCATGTCTCCCGAACCCGTAGGGTCTACACACTTAAGGTTCGGTGACGCTAGGGTTATGAAGATATGTATATGCAGAAACCCGAATTTTGTTCGGAGTCCCGGATGAGATCCCGGACGTCATGAGGAGTTCCGGAATGGTCCGGAGGTAAAGAATTATATATAGGAAGTGCTATTTCGGGCATCGGGACAAGTTTCGGGGTTATCGGTATTGTACCGGGGCCACCGGAAGGGTCCCGGGGGTCCACCGGGTGGGGCCACCTGTCCCGGGGGGGGCACATGGGCTGTAGGGGGTGCGCCTTGGCCATCATGGGCCAAGGGAACCAGCCCCTATAGGCCCATGCGCCTAGGGTTTCCCCCTAGGAGGAGTCCTAGTGGTGGAAGGCACCCCTAGGTGCCTTGGGGGGGAGGGAAACCTCCCCTAGGCCGCCGCCCCCCCTAGTAGATCTCATCTACTAGGGCCGGTGCCCCCCTGGCACCCCTATATATAGTGGGGGAGAGGAGGGACTTCATACACCAGCCCCTGGCGCCTCCACCTCCCCCCGTTACGTCTCTCCCTCGTAGTCTCGGCGAAGCCCTGCTGCTGTGACGCCCTGCATCCACCACCACGCCGTCGTGCTGCTGGATCTTCATCAACCTCTCCTCCCCCCTTGCTGGATCAAGAAGGAGGAGACGTCTCCCATCCCGTACGTGTGTTGAACGCAGAGGTGCCGTCCGTTCGGCGCTGGTCATCGGTGATTTGGATCACGTCGAGTACGACTACATCATCACCTTGCAAGCTTCCGCACGCGATCTACAAGTGGTATGTAGATGCAAACTCTCTCCCTAGACTCGTTTCTTAGATGAACTCATAGATGGATCTTGGTGAAACCGTAGGAAAAATTTTAATTTTCTGCAACGTTCCCCAACAGTGGCATCATGAGCTAGGTCTATGCGTAGTTCTCTTTGCACGAGTAGAACACAACTTTGTTGTGGGCGTGGATTTTGTCATCTTACTTGCCTCTACTAGTCTTTTCTTGCTCAACGGTATTGTGGGATGAAGCGGCCCGGACCAACCTTACACGTACACTTACGTGAGACCGGTTCCACCGACTGACATGCACAAGTTGCATAAGGTGGCTGGCGGGTGTCTGTCTCTCCCACCTTAGTTGGAGCGGAATCGATGAACAGGGCCCTTATGAAGGGTAAATAGAAGTTGACAAAATCACGTTGTGGTGATTCGTAGGTAAGAAAACGTTCTTGCTAGAACCCAATTGCAGCCACGTAAAAGATGCAACAACAATTAGAGGACGTCTAACTTGTTTTTGCAGCGATTGATCATGTGATGTGATATGGCCAGAAGTTGTGATGAATGATGAATTGTGATGTATGAGATCATGTTCTTTGTAATAGGATTCACGACTTGCATGTCGATGAGTATGACAACCGGCAGGAGCCATAGGAGTTGTCATTATTTTTTGTATGACCTGCGTGTCATTGAATAACGTCATGTAAACTACTTTACTTTATTGCTAAACGTTAGTCATAGAAGTAGAAGTAGTCGTTGGCGTGACAACTTCATGAAGACACGATGATGGAGATCATGATGATGGAGATCATGGTGTCAAGCCGGTGACAAGATGATCAAGGAGCCCCGAAGATGAAGATCAATGGAGCTATATGATATTGGCCATATCATGTCACAACTATATAATTGCATGTGATGTTTATTATGTATTATGCATCTTGTTTACTTAGGACGACGGTAGTAAATAAGATGATCCCTTATAAAATTTCAAGAAGTGTTCTCCCCTAACTGTGCACCGTTGCTACAGTTCGTCGTTTCTAAGCACCACGTGATGATCGGGTGTGATGGATTCTTACGTTCACATACAACGGGTGTAAGACAGTTTTACACAGCGAAAACACTTAGGGTTAACTTGACGAGCCTAGCATCTGCAGACATGGCCTCGGAACACGGAGACCGAAAGGTCGAACACGAATCGTATAGAAGATACGATCAACATGAGAATGTTCACGGATGATGACTAGTCCGTCTCACGTGATGATCGGACACGGCCTAGTCGACTCGGATCGTGTAACACTTAGATGACTAAAGGGATGTCTAATCTAAGTGGGAGTTCATAATTTGATTAGAACTTTATTATCATGAACTTAGTCTAAAACCTTTGCAAATATGTCTTGTAGATCAATGGCCAACGCTAATGTCAACATGAACTTCAACGCGTTCCTAGAGAAAACCAAGCTGAAAGATGATGGCAGCAACTATACGGACTGGGTCCGGAACCTGATGATCATCCTCATAGCTGCCAGGAAACAATATGTCCTAGAAGGACCGCTAGGTGACGCTCCCGTCCCAGAGAACCAAGACATTATGAATGCTTGGCAAACTCGCGCTGATGATTACTCCCTCGTTCAGTGCGGCATGCTTTACAGCTTAGAACCGCGGCTCCAAAAGCGTTTTGAGCATCACGGAGCATATGAGATGTTCGAAGAGCTGAAACTAGTTTTTCAAGCTCATGCCCGGGTCGAGAGATATGATGTCTCCGACAAGTTCTACAGTTGTAAGATGGAGGAGAACAGTTCTGTCAGTGAGCACATCCTGAAGATGTCTGGGTTGCACAACCGTATGACCCAGCTGAACATTAACCTCCCAGATGAGGCGGTCATTGACAGAATCCTCCAGTCGCTCCCACCAAGCTACAAGAGCTTTGTGATGAACTACAACATGCAGGGAATGGAAAAGACCATTCCTGAAGTGTTCTCGATGCTGAAGTCAGCAGAGGCTGAAATCAAGAAAGAACATCAAGTGTTGATGGTCAATAAGACCACTAAGTTCAAGAAGGGCAAGGGTAAGAAGAACTTCAAGAAGGACGGCAAAGATGTTGCCGCGCCTGGTAAGCCAGTTACCGGGAAGAAGTCAAAGAATGGACCCAAGCCTGAGACTGAGTGCTTTTATTGCAAGGGGAAGGGTCACTGGAAGCGGAACTGCCCCAAATACTTAGCGGATAAGAAGGCCGGCAACACCAAAGGTATATTTGATATACATGTGATTGATGTGTACCTTACCAGTAATCGTAGTAACTCCTGGGTATTTGATACCGGTGCCGTTGCTCATATTTGTAACTCACAGCAGGAGCTGCGGAATAAACGGAGACTGGCAAAGGACGAGGTGACGATGCGCGTCGGGAATGGTTCCAGAGTCGATGTGATCGCCGTCGGCACGCTGCCTCTACATTTACCTACGGGATTAGTTTTGAACCTTAATAATTGTTATTTAGTGCCAAGTTTGAGCATGAACATTGTATCAGGATCTCGTTTAATACGAGATGGCTACTCATTTAAGTCTGAGAATAATGGTTGTTCAATTTATATGAGAGATATGTTTTATGGTCATGCTCCGATGGTCAATGGTTTATTCTTAATGAATCTCGAGCGTAATATTACACATGTTCATAGTGTAGAAGCCAAAAGATTTAAAGTTGATAACGATAGTCCCACATACTTGTGGCACTGCCGCCTTGGTCACATTGGTGTCAAGCGCATGAAGAAGCTCCATGCCGATGGACTTTTAGAGTCTCTTGATTATGAATCGTTTGACACGTGCGAACCATGCCTCTTGGGCAAAATGACCAAGACTCCGTTCTCCGGAACAATGGAGCGAGCAACCAATTTGTTGGAAATCATACATACCGATGTGTGCGGTCCAATGAGCGTTGAGGCTCGCGGAGGATATCGTTATGTTCTCACTCTCACAGATGACTTGAGTAGATATGGGTATGTCTACTTAATGAAACACAAGTCTGAGACCTTTGAAAAGTTCAAGGAATTTCAGAATGAGGTGGAGAATCAACGTGACCGAAAGATAAAATTCTTACGATCAGATCGTGGAGGAGAATACTTAAGTCACGAATTTGGTACACACTTAAAGAAATGTGGAATCGTTTCACAGCTCACGCCGCCTGGAACACCTCAGCGAAACGGTGTGTCCGAACGTCGTAATCGCACTCTATTGGATATGGTGCGGTCTATGATGTCTCTTACCGATTTACCGCTATCATTTTGGGGATACGCTCTAGAGACAGCTACATTCACTTTAAATAGGGCACCGTCTAAATCCGTTGAGACGACACCGTATGAATTATGGTTTGGAAAGAAACCTAAGCTGTCGTTTCTAAAAGTTTGGGGATGCGAAGCTTATGTCAAGAAACTTCAACCTGAAAAGCTCGAACCCAAGTCGGAAAAATGCGTATTCATAGGATACCCTAAGGAAACTGTAGGGTATACCTTCTACTTAAGATCCGAAGGCAAGATCTTTGTTGCCAAGAACGGATGCTTTCTGGAAAAAGAGTTTCTCTCGAAAGAAGTAAGTGGGAGGAAAGTAGAACTCGATGAAGTACTACCTCTTGAGCGGGACAGTGACGCAGCACAGGAAACCGTTCCTGTGATGCCCACACCAACTGAAGAGGAAATCCATGATAATGATCAAGGTACTTCGGATCAAGTTACTGCTGAACTTCGTAGGTCCACAAGGACACGTTCCGCACCAGAGTGGTACGGCAACCCTGTCCTGGAAATCATGTTGTTAGACAACAATGAACCTTCGAACTATGAAGAAGCAATGGCGGGCCCGGATTCCAACAAATGGCTTGAAGCCATGAAATCCGAGATAGAATCCATGTATGAAAACAAAGTATGGACTTTGACAGACTTGCCCGATGATCGGCGAGCGATAGAAAACAAATGGATCTTTAAGAAGAAGACGGACGCGGATGGTAATGTTACCATCTATAAGGCTCGACTTGTCGCTAAGGGTTATCGACAGGTTCAAGGGATTGACTACGACGAGACATTCTCTCCCGTAGCGAAGCTAAAGTCCGTCTGAATCATGTTAGCAATTGCCGCATACTATGATTATGAGATATGGCAGATGGACGTCAAAACAGCATTCCTTAACGGGCATCTTAAGGAAGAACTGTATATGATGCAGCTGGAAGGTTTTGTCGATCCTTGGAACACTAACAAAGTATGCAAGCTCCAGCGATCCATTTATGGACTGGTGCAAGCATCTCGGAGTTGGAACATTTGCTTTGATGAAATGATCAAAGCGTTTGGGTTTATGCAGACTTATGGAGAAGCCTGCGTTTACAAGAAAGTGAGTGGGAGCTCTGTAGCATTTCTCATATTATATGTAGATGACATACTCCTGATGGGAAATAATATAGAATTTCTGGACAGCATTAAGGCCTACTTGAATAAGTGTTTTTCAATGAAGGACCTTGGAGAAGCTGCATATATATTAGGCATCAAGATCTATAGAGATAGATCGAGACGCCTCATAGGTCTTTCACAAAGCACATACCTTGATAAGATTTTGAAGAGATTCAGAATGGATCAGTCCAAGAAGGGGTTCTTGCCTATGTTACAAGGTATGAGACTGAGCTCAGCTCAGTCACCGACCACGGCAAAAGATAAAGAAGAGATGAGTGTCATCCCCTATGCCTCAGCCATAGGATCTATTATGTATGCCATGCTGTGTACCAGACCCGATGTAAACCTTGCCGTAAGTTTGGTAGCAAGATACCAAAGTAATCCCGGCAAGGAACACTGGACAGCGGTCAAGAATATCCTGAAGTACCTGAAAAGGACAAAGGACATGTTTCTCGTTTATGGAGGAGACGAAGAGCTCGTCGTAAAGGGTTACGTCGACGCTAGCTTCGACTCAGATCTGGATGACTCTAAGTCACAAACCGGATACGTGTATATGTTGAATGGTGGAGCAGTAAGCTGGTGCAGCTGCAAGCAGAGCGTCGTGGCGGGATCTACGTGTGAAGCGGAGTACATGGCAGCCTCGGAGACAGCACATGAAGCGATTTGGGTGAAGGAGTTCATCACCGACCTAGGAGTCATACCCAATGCGTCGGGGCCGATCAAACTCTTCTGTGACAACACAGGAGCTATTGCCCTCGCAAAGGAGCCCAGGTTTCACAAGAAGACCAGGCACATCAAGCGTCGTTTCAACTCCATCCGTGAAAATGTTCAAGATGGAGACATAGAGATTTGCAAAGTGCACACGGATCTGAATGTCGCAGATCCGCTGACTAAACCTCTCTCGCGTGCAAAACATGATCAACACCAGAACTCTATGGGTGTTCGATTCATCACAATGTAACTAGATTGGTGACTCTAGTGCAAGTGGGAGACTGTTGGAAATATGCCCTAGAGGCAATAATAAAAGTATTATTATATTTCATTGTTCATGATAATTGTCTTTTATTCATGCTATAACTGTATTATCCGGAAATCGTAATACACGTGTGAATACTTAGACCACACTATGTCCCTGGTAAGCCTCTAGTTGACCAGCTCGTTGTGATCAACAGATAGTCATGGTTTCCTGACTATGGACATTGGATGTCGTTGATAACGGGATCACATCATTAGGAGAATGATGTGATGGACAAGACCCAATCCTAAGCATAGCATAAAAGATCGTGTAGTTCGTTTTGCTAGAGCTTTGCAAGTGTCAAGTATCTCTTGCTTCGACCATGAGATCGTGTAACTCCCGGATACCGTAAGAGTGCCTTGGGTGTATCAAACGTCACAACGTAACTGGGTGACTATAAAGGTGCATTACAGGTATCTCCGAAAGTAGCTGTTGGGTTGACACGGATCGAGACTGGGATTTGTCACTCCGTATGACGGAGAGGTATCTCTGGGCCCACTCGGTAATGCATCATCATATTGAGCTCAATGTGACCAAGGTGTTGGACACGGGATCATGCATTACGGTACGAGTAAAGTGACTTGTCGGTAACGAGACTGAACAAGGTATTGGGATACCGACGATCGAGTCTCGGGCAAGTAACGTACCGATTGACAAAGGGAATTGCATACAGGGTTTGATCGAATCCTCGACATAGTGGTTCATCCGATGACAACATCGAGGAGCATGTGGGAGCCATCATGGGTATCCAGATCCCGCTGATGGTTATTGACTAAGAGCGTCTCGGTCATGTCTGCATGTCTCCCGAACCCGTAGGGTCTACACACTTAAGGTTCGGTGACGCTAGGGTTATGAAGATATGTATATGCAGAAACCCGAATTTTGTTCGGAGTCCCGGATGAGATCCCGGACGTCACGAGGAGTTCCGAAATGGTCCGGAGGTAAAGAATTATATATAGGAAGTGCTATTCCGGGCATCGGGACAAGTTTCGGGGTTATCGGTATTGTACCGGGACCACCGGAAGGGTCCCGGGGGTCCACCGGGTGGGGCCACCTGTCCCGGGGGGCCACATGGGCTGTAGGGGGTGCGCCTTGGCCATCATGGGCCAAGGGCACCAGCCCCTATAGGCCCATGCGCCTAGGGTTTCCCCCTAGGAGGAGTCCTAGTGGTGGAAGGCACCCCTAGGTGCCTTGGGGGGGAGGGAAACCTCCCCTAGGCCGCCGCCCCCCTAGTAGATCTCATCTACTAGGGCCGGCGCCCCCCCTGGCACCCCTATATATAGTGGGGAAGAGGAGGGACTTCATACACCAGCCCCTGGCGCCTCCACCTCCCCCCGTTACGTCTCTCCCTCGTAGTCTCGGCGAAGCCCTGCTGCTGTGACGCCCTGCATCCACCACCACGCCGTCGTGCTGCTGGATCTTCATCAACCTCTCCTCCCCCCTTGCTGGATCAAGAAGGAGGAGACGTCTCCCGTCCCGTACGTGTGTTGAACGCGGAGGTGCCGTCCGTTCGGCGCTGGTCATCGGTGATTTGGATCACGTCGAGTACGACTACATCATCACCTTGCAAGCTTCCGCACGCGATCTACAAGTGGTATGTAGATGTGAACTCTCTCCCTAGACTCGTTGCTTAGATGAACTCATAGATGGATCTTGGTGAAACCGTAGGAAAAAATTTAATTTTCTGCAACGTTCCCCAACAATTACATGGCTAATGTTAAAGGTGAACTTAAAATTATTAGTAAAATGCTTCTATGGTTACCACTCAAGTAGAACAAGTACTTAAAGCTCAGAATGATTTGCTCAATGAATTGAATAGTAAGAATAATGATTTTTCTATTAGAGTGGCTACTAGAACTGGTAAAAGGAGTCAGGAACCTTTGTATCCTGAAGACCATCCTAAGAGAATTGAGCAAGATTCTCAGAGAAATATTGTTGATGCACCTAGTCCTTCTAAAAGGAAGAAAAAGAAAAAAGATAGGACTTTGCATGCTTCTAGTGAACATGTTGATGACACTCATGAGAATCCCAATGATATTTCTATTTCTGACGCTGAAACACAATCTGGTAATGAACATGAACCTAGTGATAATGTTAATGATGATGTCCATGTTGATGCTCAACCTAGCAATAATAATGATGTAGAGATTGAACCTGCTGTTGATCTTGATAACCCACAATCAAAGAATCAACATTATGATAAGAGAGACTTTGTTGCTAGGAAGCACGGTAAGGAAAGAGAACCATGGGTTCAGAAACCCATGCCTTTTCCTCCTAAACCATCCAAGAAAAAGGATGATGAGGATTTTGAGCGCTTTGCTGAAATGATTAGACCTATCTTTTTGCGTATGCGTTTGACTGATATGCTCAAAATGAACCCTTATGCTAAATATATGAAAGAAATTGTGAAAAATAAAAGAAAGATACCGGAAACTGAAATTTCCACCATGCTTGCTAATTATACTTTTAAAGGTGGAATACCTAAGAAACTAGGAGATCCAGGAGTACCCACTATACCATGCTCCATTAAAAGAAACTATGTTAAAACTGCTTTATGTGATCTTGGAGTCAGTGTTAGTGTTATGCCACTCTCTTTATATCATAGACTTGATTTGAATAAGTTGACACCTACTAAAATATCTTTGCAAATGGCTGACAAATCAACTGCTATACCTGTCGGTATTTGTGAGGATGTGCCTGTTGTGGTTGCAAATGTTACTATTTTAACGGACTTTGTTATTCTTGATATTCCCAAGGACGATAGTATGTCTATTATTCTTGGAAGACCCTTTTTTAATACTGCAGAGGTTGTTATTGATTGCACCAAAGGCAATGTCACCTCTCATGTTAATGGTAATGAGCATACAGTACACTTTCCGAGCAAACAACCTCAAGTCCACAGTATCAATTCTATTGGAAAAATTTCAACTATTACTATTGGAGGTTTTGAATTCCCTCTTCCTATTGTCAAGAAGAAATATGATATTCTTATTGTTAGGGATGTGCATATCCCCGTCGAGGTAACCTAGTGTTATTCGAAAATTCTCCGGTTCTGTTATTCGGAATGAGTTTGTTAACAAGATCTGATCAACCTTGTTAGTGGATTCCTTTTGATAAGCATGAGATGGATGAATTTAGAAAACACAACTCTCTGTACCCTCTTTTTACTTTCTGTTATTTATATTAAATAAAACAAAAACAATATTTTTCTGTCTGTTATCTGAATTATCCATGCAATAAAAAATACCCCAAAAATAAAAGTTCTCCAAATGCCCTGAACATTAAATATGATTTTTCATAGAATATTTTAGAATATCTGGCACTGGAAACACAGCAGGGGGAGCAAGCACCTGGCCACGAGGGTGGAGGGTGCGCCCACCCCCTAGGTGCGCCCCTGCCTCGTGGGCCCATGGTGCCTCTCCTCCACTCATTCCATCTACCACACACTCCTTCTTCTTCCCACAAACACCACTAACCAGCTCAAACCCGAGTCCAAGCTCATCTTGCTGCCATTTTTGATCTCCTTGCTCAAAGCACCTCTCACAAAACTGCTTTGGGGGATTGTTCCTTGGTATGTAACTCCTCCAATGGTCCAATTAGTTTTTGTTCTAGTGCTTTATTCATTGCATATTTTTGCTTCTTAGGTGACCCTATTCTTGAGCTTGCATGTCAAATTTATATGGTCAAAAGTAGTTTTGATGCATGATATTGCCCCTAGGCACTTGTAGGAATAGTTGCTATCAATATTGTTGAGTTTAGTTCACTTATATTTTGAACTTACTAAAATTTCAGAAATTTTTCAGAGGAAGAAATATGCTTAGGAAAATGTACCAAGGTGGCCCTTCAAGGGAGCAAGGACCCAGGCTCGCAATGCGCGATGCCGACGAAGAACCATCGAGGGAAGCTCAAGTGAGGGCTTGTGAATGGCCTTCAGAGGACTTTATGGATCGAGCAGGAATCAAGGAAGAATTCAGCGCATATGTGCGTAATGCTGATCTTGAGAGCTTCCAGGCAGAAAAATGTCGCCAGTACCACTATCTCACTGATTCCTTTGTGAGGAGGTTTGAATTTTCATCGTCACGCAATTCTCAAACTGTCTTGTTTGATCTCTATGAAAATTCTTATACTATGGACTTAGAGGATTTTAACACTTCTTGCAAACTTCCACAATGGGGTAGTCCTAATGAACCTCGCAAATCTTAATTTAGAGATTTTCTTGCTAGTATAATTGTGCAGGAATCTAGAGACATAACGCAAGCTACCATAGGGAGCATTGATTTTCCAGCTATACATTATTTTGCTCTCTTCATAGGTAGGTGCATAAATGGTAAGGATGAAGCATGTCACATGTGTGTCCCAGACCTCAGTGTTCTCAGGAGTGTTGTATTAGAAGATAGACATTATAATTTGGGAGCCATTGTTGCACGTAGGTTGCATAATAATAGATTTAGTGGAGATTTCTTCGGTGGAATTTATGCAACCCGTCTAGCTAATTTTCTTGGTGTACCAATATGTGGGTCTGATATTGAGTTGCCTCCTGTTTATTTGGATTATGAGGCTTTGGTTCATTATCAGTTTATTGAGAGGAACGATCAGTTCCTCCAGTACCGACTAATCTTTGACAGACGACGCACCTATCATGTTGCTCTCCCTGCTCCTGCTTTCTTTGACTCCCAGGCAAAAGGGAGATATGTTATAACTAGGGAGGAGGTGGACCAGTATAACAGGAGGACGAAGACAGCTCGCCTCCAAGCTGCAGCCCACGATGGAATAGCTGCTGCATCTCAGTACGACCCCAGCTATAACTTTGGATATCCGCCAGGCCAGCCGTGGCCATAGACCAACTTAGACCAAAAGCCTAAGCTTGGGGGAGTACGTATTTCTCACCGACATTACATTCATGTTCACACACTCATTTCTAGTTGTCGGTGCTCATACTTTTTCATTGTATCATCCATGCTAGTTTATTTTCCTTTTTATGCTTTCTTCTTGTGTGTTTAATAAACCTTAGGAAAAAACAAAAAAAGTTGTAGCTTTTAGCTAGTTTACTTTCCATGCCCGTTGTAGTAGTAACTAAAAAGAAAAGACAAAAAGATTTATCGTTCTTCTTTTGCTTGTTGGGAGTTTTCCCGTGTAAATAGTTTTATTTCTTTTCTTTGGGGGTCGAGAGGAGAAGACCATAATGAAAATGTTAAAGTGGCTCTTATATGCTTTATTGTTAATCTAACAAAGAGCCCATATTACCTTGTCTACCTACCGTATGAGTCCACCATACCTACCTATATGCGGTATCTACCTGCCGTTCCAAGTAAATTTGTATGTGCCAAACTCTAAACCTTCAAATAAATATCCTGTTTTGTATGCTTGAATAGCTCATCTATCAACTAGGGTTATCTGTATCTTCCATGTTAGGCGGGTTATTCTCAAGAGGAGTGGACTCCGCTCCTCACTCACGAGAAAATGGCTGGTCACCGGGATGCCCAGTCCCATGCTTTATGCAAATCAAATCAAAATAATTGCAAACAAAACTCCTCGGGACAGTTGTTAGTTGGAGGCGCTCGTTGTTTCGAGCAAGCCATGGATTGATTCTTGTTGGTGGAGGGGGAGTATAAACTTTACCATTCTGTTTGGGAACCGCCTATAATGTGTGTAGCCGGGAAGATATCACCATCTCTTGGTTGTTATGTTGACAATGAAAGTATATCACTCAAAATATTATTCATATCTATTTCAAAACAGAGCTCTGGCACCTCTACAAATCCCTGCTTCCCTCTGCGTAGGGCCTATCTATTTACTTTTATGCTGAGTCATCATCCTCTTATTAAAAAGCACCAGTTGGAGAGCACTACTGTCATTTGCATCCATTACTGTTAGTTTACATTGAGTATGACTTGACTGGATCTCTTTTACCATGAATTACAATGTCTAGTCAGTCCTTGATCTTTAAAGGTGCTCCGCATTTATGTTTTGTGGTCTCAGAAAGGGCTAGAGAGATACCACCTCGTTATATCATATCATGATTGTTTTGAGAAAGTGTTGTCATCCGAGATTTATTATTATTTCTTGCAAGTTGATTATGTCATTGATATGAGTAAACATGAGACCTAAATGTTATTGTGACTATGGTTAGTTCATAATCTTTGCTGAAAACTTGAATGTTGGCTTTACATATTTACAACAACAAGAGCAAACAGAGTTTGTAAAAGTTTTTCTTTATCACTTTCAGTTTGTCAACTGAATTGCTTGAGGACAAACAAAGGTTTAAACTTGGGGGAGTTGATACGTCTCCGGCGTATCTACTTTTCCAAACACTTTAGCCCTTGTTTTGGACTCTAACTTGCATGATTTGAATGGAACTAACCCGGACTGACGCTGTTTTCAACAGAATTGCCATGGTGTTATTTTTGTGCAGAAATAAAAGTTCTCGGAATGACCTGAAAATCAACGGAGAATTATTTTGGAATATATAATCAATATTGGAAGGAAGGTCCAAGTTAGGGGGTGTCCCACCTGTCCATGAGGGTGGGGGCACGCCTGCCCCCCCCCCCCCCGGGCGTGCCCCCTGCCTCGTGGGCCCCATCACGTTCCACCGACCTCAACCTGGACTCCATATATTCACTTTCGGGGAGAAAAAACCAGAGGAGAAGGATTCATCGCGTTTTATGATACAAAGCCGCCGCTGAGCCCTAAACTCTCTCCGGAGGGCTGATCTGGAGTCCGTTCGGGGCTCCGGAGAGGGGAATCCATCGACATCGTCATCATCAACCATCCTCCATCACCAATTTCATGATGCTCACTGCCGTGTATGAGTAATTCCATCGTAGGCTTGCTGGACGGTGATGGGTTGGATGAGATTTATCATGTAATCGAGTTAGTTTTGTTAGGGTTTGATCCCTAGTATCCACTACGTTATGAGATTGATGTTGCTATGACTTTGCTATGCTTAATGCTTGTCACTAGGGCCCGAGTGCCATGATTTCAGATCTCAACCTATTATGTTTTCATCAATATATGAGAGTTCTTGATCCTATCTTGCAAGTCTATAGTCACCTATTATGTGTTATGATCCGTTAACCTCGAAGTGACAATAATCGGGATACTTACTGGTGATGACCGTAGTTTGAGGAGTTCATGTATTCACTATGTGTTAATGCTTTGTTCTAGTACTCTATTAAAAGGAGGCCTTAATATCCCTTAGTTTCTAATAGGACCCCACTGCCACGGGAGGGTAGGACAAAAGATGTCATGCAAGTTCTTTTCCGTAAGCATGTATGACTATATTCGGAATACATGCCTACATTAAATTGATGAACTGTAGCTAGTTCTGTGACATTCTAGGTTATGACTATTACATGATGAACCACATCTAGCATAATTCTCCATCACCGATCCATTGCCTACGAGCTTTCCATATATTGTTCTTCACTTATTTACTTTTTCGTTGCTATTGCTATCATCACTATAAAATACCAAAAACATTACTTTTGCTACCGTTACTTTTGCTATCTTTACCACTACTATCATATTACTTTGCTACTAAGTACTTTGCTGCAGATATTAAGTTTCCAGGTGTGGTTGAATTGACAACTCAGCTGCTAATACTTGCGGATATTCTTTGGCTCCCCTTGTGTCGAATCAATAAATTTGGGTTGAATACTCTACCCTCGAAAACTGTTGCGATCCCCTATACTTGTGGGTTATCAACTAGTAGCCCCCGAGACTTGAAGCGACGAGACTAACCAATTTAAGGAACGATTTATCCTGCAGGTTCTTAAGGAAAAGAATGTTGCGCTATCCCAGGAGCTAAAAACAAACCAGACGCGGTTGAATGTTGTCACCGCCGAACTTGCGGAAATGAAAAAGGCCGCAATGAGTACGTCCGAGAAGAAAAAACACGAGGATGAAAAATACAAACAATCTGAAGAGATAGAGAGCTTGAAGGCTCAGCTATCGGCCGCCCAGAGAGAAAAAGAAAAGTTGAAGCGCGGCATTTACGGTATGATTTGTAAAAATCACCATAGTTACTCATGCCTAGTCCACAATTCGAAATGTCATGATGTTATTACTGCAGGTCTATTGACTGGTCGGCTGGAAGAAGAGGTATCTAGATTTCAAGGCGACGTGCTAACGGATCTGATGTGGTGCATGCGCGGGCCCAGAAAGCCATGAAGAGTATGGTCAAGGCTTTATGGACGTCCGATAACCCTCCAGAAAGTATGGTGGGTTTGGCAAACCTATTCAAAGGTGCCTGACGGTGCTTTGAGCTATGGAAGACGTCCGCCTGATGTGAAGGCGCACGAGAAGCCTGGGAAATGGTGAAAACACGCTTCACCAAACTAGATCCAAATCATATGGCCCACAGGGACCAGACGGTAAAGAAATTTCGTTGAACTTGGTGTATGACCAAGTAATGATAGTTGTGAAATATTCACATGAAGACTGTAAGTTAGAAAGTCTGATGGATGGGATAGATAAGGAATAGGTATTTGATTCAATGTATTAATGTACTTTGTGATTGACATGTATCTTTTGGCCGAACATGTGGAAAATTTGTCATTGCTGTCGGCGTCCTGGGAACGGGGGTACCAGACTTGCCTGCCCGCGGCCCATGACGTGGCTCCGACAACGGCCTGGTACGGCCCAGCTTCAGCAACAACAATCCAAGACCCTCATGAGGGGCCGAGCCTCGCGAGGCGGACGACACCAAGACCTCCCTGGGGGCGGCCTCACCAGGCTGGCTCCCGAGGAGCAGAGATATCAAGGCAAGGTGCACCTCGGGAGGTTCACATGATGTGAGCCATGACGACCAAGGACAGGCGGGCGCCGGCGGGCGCAGTGTGCCAGTTTCCTCTTTGGTGCCAAGGAGGCAAGCGCAGGCGTGGAGTCCTGAGGAATCAAGCAAAGGTTTCCATACCGGTGCAACAATGATACGTCTCCAACGTATCTATAATTTTTGATTGCTCCATGCTATATTATCTACTGTTGTGGACATTATTGGGCTTTATTATCCACTTTTATATTATTTTTGGGACTAACCTATTAACCGGAGGCCCAGCCCAGAATTGATGTTTTTTTGCCTATTTCAGGGTTTCGAAGAAAAGGAATATCAAACGGAGTCCAAACGGAATGAAACCTTCGGGAACGTGATTTTCTCACCAAACATGATCCAGGGGCCTTGGACCCTACATCAAGAAACAAGGGAGGAGGCCACGAGGTAGGGGCGCGCCTACACCCCCCCCCCCCCGGGCGTGCCCTCCACCCTCGTGGGCCCCCTGTTGCTCCACCGACATACTCCTTCCTCCTATATATACCTACGTACCCCCAAACGATCAGATACAGAGCAAAACCCCTAATTCCACCGCCGCAACTTTATGTATCCACGAGATCCCATCTTGGGGCCTATTTCGGAGCTCCGCCGGAGGGGGTATCCATCACGGAGGGCTTCTACATCATCACCATAGCCCCTCCGATGAAGTGTGAGTAGTTCACCTCAGACCTACGGGTCCATAGTTATTAGCTAGATGGCTTCTTCTCTCTTTTTGGATCTCAATACAATGTTCTCCCCCTCTCTTGTGGAGATCTATTCGATGTAAACTTCTATTTGTGGTGTGTTTGTTGAGACCGATGAATTGTGGGTTTATGATCAAGTCTATCTATGAACAATATTTGAATCTTCTCTGAATTCTTTTATGTATGATTGGTTATCTTTGCAAGTCTCTTCGAATTATCAGTTTGGTTTGGCCTACTAGATTGATCTTTCTTGCAATGGGAGAAGTGCTTAGCTTTGCATTCAATCTTGCGGTGTCCTTTCCCAGTGACAGTAGGGGCAGCAAGGCACCTATTGTATTGTTGCCATCGAGGATAACAAGATGGGGTTTTCATCATATTGCATGAGTTTATCCCTCTACATCATGTCATCTTGATTAAGGCGTTACTCTGTTTTCATTAACTTAATACTCTAGATGCATGCTGGATAGCGGTCGATGAGTGGAGTAATAGTAGTAGATGCAGGCAGGAGTCGGTCTACTTGTCTCGCACGTGATGCTTATATACATGATCATGCCTAGATATTCTCATAACTATGCTCAATTCTGTCAATTGCTCAACAGTAATTTGTTCACCCACCGTAGAATACTTATGCTCTTGAGAGAAGCCACTAGTGAAACCTATGGCCCCCGGGTCTATCTTCATCATATTAATCTTCCAATACTTAATTATTTATTTTGCTTTTATTTTACTTTGCATCTTTATCATAAAAATACCAAAAATATTATCTTATCATATCTACCAGATCTCACTCTCATAAGTGGCCGTGTAGGGATTGACAACCCCTTATCGCGTTGGTTGCGAGGATTTATTTGTTTTGTGCAGGTACGAGGGACTCGCGCGTAGCCTCTTACTGGATTGATACCTTGGCTCTCAAAACTGAGGGAAATACTTACGCTACTCTGCTGCATCATCCCTTCCTCTTCGGGGAAAAACCAACACAGTGCTCAAGAGGTAGAAAGAAGGATTTATTGCGCCGTTGCCGGGGAGTCTACGGAAAAGTCAATATACCAAGTACCCATCACAATCCTTATCTCCCGCATTACATTATTTGCCATTTGCCTCTCGTTTTCCTCTCCCCCACTTCACCCTTGCCGTTTATTCGCCCTCTCTCTCTATCCTCCCTCTCTTTTCCCGTTCGCCTCTTTTCCGTTTGCTTGTCATTATGGCTAGTCCCTTATCTGCTACTTTGTCTCCTGAGTTTGAGGTTCTTCACTTCAAACAAAGGTAAGGAGAAAATTTAAAAGATGCTTGGTTTAGAATGATGGAATCTTATCGTAATTGTACCCTAGAGGTGAATTTTAGAATTTTTCTTCACAACTTATATCTTGGATTAAATATGTCTCATAGGCAACTTTTGGATTGCGTTGCCAAAGGCAATTTTATTGAAATTGATCCCAGTATTGTGCATGAAATTATAGAAGGTATAGTAGGAACTCTACCTCAACAAAAGGGGCCTCATCATACCCAAGAGGAAATGCAAGTTTTTGAGAAGATTTGCGAAGTAACCAAGATTTTACAAAAGTCTCTTGAACCTCTTAAAAGCGTTAGCGGGAATCTCAACCGCATGAATATGTTGATTACTCTTTGCAATAAGCGGTTGGATTCATTAGATCTAAAAATTTCATAATATGAAGGGAAATGTAAAGAACCTCCTAGATTCGAGCTTGATTCCGCTAAAAAGTTGAAAACCAAAGATGGCAATACCTAGATCTATCCTTGCTTTTTATGCCTAGCTAGGGGCGTTAAACGATAGCGCTTGTTGGAAGGCAACCAATTTTATTTTTATTCCTTGATTTTTTCTCCTGTTTAGTAATAAATAATTTATCAAGCCTCTGTTTAGGTTGTGTTTTTTGTGTTTAATTAGTGTTTGTGCCAAGTAAAACCGTTGGGAAGACTTGGGGAAAGTCTTGATATCTTGCTGTAAAAAAACAGAAACTTTAGCGCTCACGAGAACTGCTGCCATTTTTATTTGGAAAGTGATATTTAGTTTATTCTTTTTTCAGATGATTAATAGATAAATTCCTCACGTCCATCAATTTATTTTAGAATTTTTGGGGTTCCAGATCTTGCGCTAGCTACAGATTACTACAGACTGTTCTGTTTTTGACAGATTCTGTTTTTCGTGTGTTGTTTGCTTATTTTGATGAATCTATGGCTAGTAAAATAGTTTATAAACCATAGAGAAGTTGGAATACAGTAGGTTTAACACCAATATAAATAAAGAATGAGTTCATTACAGTACCTTGAAGTGGTCTTTTGTTTTCTTTCGCTAACGGAGCTCACGAGATTTTCTACTTTAAGTTTTGTGTTGTGAAGTTTTCAAGTTTTGGGTAAAGATTTGATGGATTGTGGAACAAGGAGTGGCGAGAGCCTAAGCTTGGGGATGCCCATGGCACCCCCAAGATAATCTAAGGACACCTAAAAGCCAAAGCTTGGGGATGCCCCGGAAGGCATCCCCTCTTTTCGTCTACTTCTATCGGTAACTTTACTTGGAGCTATATTTTTATTCACCACATGATATGTGTTTTGCTTGGAGCGTCTTGTATGATTTGAGTCTTTTCTTTTTAGTTTACCACAATCATCCTTGCTGTACACACCTTTTGAGAGAGCCATACATGATTTGGAATTTGTTAGAATACTCTATGTGCTTCGCTTATATCATTTGAGTTATATAGTTTTGCTCTAGTACTTCACTTATATCTTTTAGAGCACGGTGGTGGATTTGTTTTATAGAAACTATTGATCTCTCATGCTTCACTTAGATAATTTTGAGAGTATTAAATAGCATGGTAATTTGCTTAAATAATCCTAATATGCTAGGTGTTCAAGATTAATAATTTTTTTTCTTATGAGTGTTTTGAATACTAAGAGAAGTTTGATGCTTGATGATTGTTTTGAGATATGGAGGTAATAATATCAAAGTCGTGCTAGTTGAGTAGTTGTGAATTTGAGAAATACTTGTGTTGAAGTTTGCAAGTCCCATAGCATGCACGTATGGTAAACGTTATGTAACAAATTTGAAACATGAGGTGTTATTTGATTGTCTTCCTTATGAGTGGCGGTCGGGGACGAGCGGTGGTCTTTTCCTACCAATCTATCCCCCTAGGAGCATGCGCGTAGTGCTTAGGTTTTTGATGACTTGTAGATTTTTGCAATAAGTATGTGAGTTCTTTATGACTAATGTTGAGTCCATGGATTATACGCACTCTCACCCTTCCATCATTGCTAGACTCTTCGGTACCGTGCACTGCCCTTTCTCACATTGAGAGTTGGTGCAAACTTCGTCGGTGCATCCAAACCCCGTGATATGATACGCTCTTTCACACATAAACCTCCTTATATCTTCCTCAAAACAGCCACCATACCTACCTATTAGGGCATTTCCATAGCCATTCCGAGATATATTGCCATGCAACTTTCCACCATTCCGTTCATCATGACACATTCATCATTGTCATATTGCTTAGCATGATCATATAGTTGACATAGTATTTGTGGAAAAGCCACCGTTCCTAATTCTTTCATACATGTCACTCTTGGTTCACTGCATATCCCGATACATCGCCGGAGGCATTCATATAGAGTCATATCTTGTTCTAAGTATTGAGTTGTATTCATTGATTTGTAAATAAATAGAAGTGTGATGATCATCATTAATAGAGCATTGTCCCAAAAAAAAGAGAAAGGCCAAATAATAAAAAGGCCAAATAAATAAATATATATATATATATATATATATATAAAGAAGGGACAATGCTACTATCCTTTTTCCACATTTGTGCTTCAAAGTAGCACCATAATCTTCATGATAGAGAGTCTTTTGTTTTGTCACTTTCATATACTAGTGGGAATTTTTCATTATAGAACTTGGCTTGTATATTCCAACAATGGGCCTCCTCAAGTGCCCTAGGTCTTTGTGAGCAAGCAAGTTGGATGCACACCCACTTAGTTTCTTTTTTGAGCTATCATACATTTATAGCTCTAGTGCATCCGTTGCATGGCAATCCCTACTCCTTGCATTAACATCAATCGAAGGGCATCTCCATAGCCCGTTGATTATCCTCGTTGATGTGAGACTTTCTCCTTTTTTGTCTTCTCCACATAACCCCCATCATCATATTCTATTCCACCCATAGTGCTATATCCATGGCTCGCGCTCATGTATTGCGTGAAAGTTTATAGGTTTGAGATTACTAAAGTATGAAACAATTGCTTGGCTTGTCATCGGGGTTGTGCATGATGAGAGCATTCTTGTGTGGCGAAAATGGAGCATGACTAAACTATATGATTTTGTAGGGATGAACTTTCTTTGGCCATGTTATTTTGAGAGGACATAATTGTTTAGTTAGTATGCTTGAAGAATTATTGTTTTTATGTCAATATGAACTTTTATCTTGAATCTTTCGGATCTGAATATTCATACCACAATTAAGAAGAATTACATTAAAATTATGCCAAGTAGCACTCCGCATCAAAAATTATGTTTTTATCATTTACCTACTCGAGGACGAGCAGGAATTAAGCTTGGGGATGCTTGATACGTCTCCAACATATCTATAATTTTTGATTGCTCCATGCTATATTATCTACTGTTTTGGACATTATTGGGCTTTATTATCCACTTTTATATCATTTTGGGGACTAACCTATTAACCGGAGGCCCGGCCCAGAATTGTTGTTTTTTGCCTATTTCAGGGTTTTGAAGAAAAGGAATATCAAACGGAGTCCAAACGGAATGAAACCTTCGGGAACATGATTTTCTCACCGAACATGATCCAGGGGACTTGGACCCTACGTCAAGAAACAAGGGAGGACGCCACGAGGTAGGGGGCACGCCTACCCCCCCCCCCAGGCGTGCCCTCCACCCTCGTGGGCCCCTTGTTGCTCCACCGACGTACTCCTTCCTCCTATATATACCTACGTACCCCCAAACGGTCAGATACGGAGCAAAAACCCTAATTCCACCACCTCAACTTTCTGTATCCACGAGATCCCATCTTGGGGCCTGTTCCGGAGCTCCGCCGGAGGGGGTATCCATCACGGAGGGCTTATACATCATCACCATAGCCCCTCCGACGAAGTGTGAGTAGTTCACCTTAGACCTATGGGTCCATAGTTATTAGCTAGATGGCTTCTTCTCTCTTTTTGGATCTCAATATAATGTTCCCACCCCTTCCTCTCTTGTGGAGATCTATTTGATGTAATCTTCTTTTTGCAGTGTGTTTGTTGAGACCGATGAATTGTGGGTTTATGATCAAGGCTATCTATGAACAATATTTGAATCTTCTCTGAATTCTTTTATGTATGATTGGTTATCTTTGCAAGTCTCTTCGAATTATCAGTTTGGTTTGGCCTACTAGATTGATCTTTCTTGCAATGGGAGAAGTGCTTAGCTTTGGGTTCAATCTTGCGGTGTCCTTTCCCAGTGACAGTAGGGGCAGCAAGGCACGTATTGTATTGTTGCCATCGAGGATAACAAGATGATGTTTTCATCATATTGCATGAGTTTATACCTCTACATCATGTAATCTTGCTTAAGGCGTTACTCTGTTTTCATTAACTTAATACTCTAGATGCATGCTGGATAGCGGTCGATGAGTGGAGTAATAGTAGTAGATGCAGGCAGGAGTCGGTCTACTTGTCTCGGACGTGATGCCTATCTACATGATCATGCCTAGATATTCTCATAACCATGCTCAATTCTGTCAATTGCTCAACAGTAATTTGTTTACCCACCGTATAATACTTATGCTCTTGAGAGAAGCCACTAGTGAAACCTATGGCCCCCGGGTCTATCTTCATCATATTAATCTTCCAATACTTAGTTATTTATTTTGCTTTTATTTTACTTTGCATCTTTATCATAAAAATACCAAAAATATTATCTTATCGTATCTATCAGATCTCACTCTCATAAGTGGCCGTGTAGGGATTGACAACGCCTTATCACGTTGGTTGTGAGGATTTATTTGTTTTGTGCAGGTACGAGGGACTCGCGCGTAGCCTCCTACTGGATTGATACCTTGGTTCTCAAAACTGACGGAAATACTTATGCTACTCTGCTGCATCGTCCCTTCCTCTTCGGGGAAAAACCAACGCAGTGCTCAAGAGGTAGTAAACAATACCAAGACCATGAGGACAACAGGATGGAGGTCATCACGGAGCCCACCACAGCGTCACCACCAGAGCCTTTTGCAGGCAAAGACTACTTTTGTTAGGATAGCTTGTACTAGTTGTCCCCCTTCAAATTTGGCCGTTGTGGGATCCCTTCCCGCCTTACATTTGGGAAGAGGACCAAGGCCACTATAAATAGGACTTAGCCACCACCATAGACGGGGATGAACCATTCAGATCATCATCTCACCACCAGGTCATCAAGCTCAAGAACACCTCACCTCCTGAGGCTGTTCAACCACTGTACTAGTTGATCCTAAGCCCCTCGAGGCAATCCACCACAAAGCTGGAGTAGGGTATTACACCGCAAGGTGGCCCAGACCAGGATAAACTATTGTGTCTCTTGTCTCTTGGGTTCATCGAGTTAGGCCGTGGAATCATCGAGCAGGCAGACTGTGAGGTGAGGGTTCTTCGTACTCACCCAGTGTTCAAACCTCTCAAGGGTCTGCGGAACCCCGAATCCGACAATCGCAGGCTTTCAGCTTTAACCCCCTCCCCCCCCCCAACCAAAATGGTGGAGTGTTTCCGGATACTATTGTGGAATGAAAAAGAAACATTCACTATGTCCGGAAACCAGGAAACCCAGTCATTGTGCTCGAATAGACAAAAAAAATAGTTCGGGTGATATGTTATATTACATGTGTAAGAAACATCTTCCAAGGAGAATAGTTCCATTAAGGGTTCCTTTCCTTGGGTTTCGCATGCTTTAATTATGCGTGCCTGGGCTTTGGTCCGTCGTACGGAAAATTTGTCCCGTATGTTTGAAGAGTTACCAAAATGTAACAATCTGTCGTTTGATTGCTGACCAATTATTCTCTTAAGAACGCTAGCTTTCGGCTTCACCCGTCTGAGGTACAGGTCCGGATTACCCGGTTGTAACAATCGCAGAGGTGCTCCCTTTACGCCCTAGCCAAAAAATTGGGAACGTAGGGCATAAACACAGGAGCGAGGCAACCCATCTTGGCCAAAACTTAAGTCAAAGAGGTGCATATAATGGCAAAAGGGGGGTACATGAGCAAACAACGTATATATTGTGAGCTCCAGGCTTGGAATAATAATAAGCTTCGATTAAAGAAGCCGCCAGTTATGGTGGGGTGTATAGATTTTAGGATTGTACCCCTCAAGTGTTCGGCCTATCCGAACATATCCTGGGAATCATATAAAAACGAGAAAACAAAAACAAATGAAGAGGAGAAAATTAACGAAAAAGAAACATGGACGAACTTATGCGTAAAATCTTCGGAGCCGAGCAACGTTCCATGGATTCGATTCTAGGCGATTATCCGATGCATTACGAAGGCGATAGGCTCCTCCTGTGAGAACTTCATCTATAATGAAGGGCCCCTCCCATTTTGGTTTGAGCTTATCCTACTTCTTCTCTAGGAGGCATAAAACGACTTCGCCTACATTATATGGCTTGGCATGTACCTCTCTGCTTTGGTATCTCCAAGCCTGTTGTTGATAAAATGCGGAACAGGGTCTTGCAATATCGCGCTCCTCCTCCAGGCCATCTAGGTCGTCCTGCCGATTGGGCTCGGCCTCTTTCTCTTCATACATGCGCACTCGAGGTGAGTGATGGATAATGTCGCAGGGCAAGACAGCCTCTGCGTTGTACACCATAATAAAGGGTGTGTGTCCGATCGTGTGATTGGGTGTAGTACGCAATCCCCAGAGTACGAAATCGAGTTCCTCAACCCAGTGTTTATCTGACTCCCATAGGGATCGCACTAGTCTGGATTTGATGCCGCTCATTATCAGTCCATTAGCCCATTTGACCTGGCCGTTTGTTTGAGGGTGATACACGGAGGCGTAATCGAGTTTAATGCCCAAGTTGGCACACCAGTTTTCACGTCATCGGCTGTGAAATTGGAGCTGTTATCAGTAATAATGTTTTGTGGGACACCATAACAGTGTACCACACCGGATATAAAGTTGATCACCGGTCCGGCTTCAGCCGTTTTCACTAGTTTGGCCTCTATCCATTTAGTGAATTTATCCACCATGACCAGCAAATATTTCTTCTTATGGCTTCCCCCCTTTAAGGGGTCCGACCATATCTAGCGTCCAGACCACAAACGGCCAAGTAATGGGGATTGTTCTTAAGGCGGTGGGCGACATATGACTTTGATTGGCGAAAAGCTGACATCCCATACAACGCTATACAAGGGCCTGTGCGTCTGCTTGGGTCGTTGGCCAAAAGAAACCTGTATGGAAGGCCTTACTTACGAGGGCCTAAGCTGCGGCGTGATGACCACCGAGACCAACATGTATTTCCGCCAAGAGCTGTCGTCCCTCCTCTTTGGAGATGCATCTTTGAAGAACTCTGGTAGTACTTTTCTTGTAGAGTTCTCCTTCGTGAACTTTGCAGGCTTTAGAGAGTCGAACTATGCGACGGGCCTCATTCTGGTCATCAGGGAGCTCCTTCCTATTAAGGTAGGCTAGGAAGGGTTCGGCCCATGGAGCAATGATGGCCATGATTACATGGGCGGAAGGTGACATTTCGGTATCAGATCCCCCGATGATATCAGAATCGTGTTCGGCATCTGGGGGTATGATTGGCTCCAGATTAGTGTTTCCGCTCTCGTCCTGCCATACCACGGATGGCTTGAAGAGCCTTTCGAAAAAGGTGTTAGGCGGGACGGGATCGCGCTTAACGCCCATTCGAGCAAGGATGTCCGCTGCCTGATTACTTTCTCGAGCGACGTGATGGAACTCGAGCCCCTCAAACTGAGCTGATATTTTGAGTACGGCGTTTCGTTATGCTGCCATCTTTGGGTCTTTTGCATCAAATTCTCCATTTATTTGGGATATTGCAAGGTTCGAATCCCCACGCACCTCTAGGCATTGTGTGCCCATGGAAACAGCCATTCAGGGGCCATGTAGTAATGCCTCATATTCGGCCGCATTGTTCGAGTCCGTATACATGATTTGTAACACGTAGCGGACTGTGTCCCACGTAGGGGATGTTAAGATGACACCGGCCCCTAGTCCGGCTAACATTTTGGAGTCGTCGAAGTGCATGATCCACTTGGAGTATGTGATGTATTCTTTAGGGAGTTCTGCTTCCGTCCACTCGGCGACAAAGTCGACCAACACCTGAGATTGAATAGCTCGGTGTGGCTTGTATGTTATTTCGAACGGTAAGAGCTCGCTAGCCCATTTGGCGATGCGGCTGGTGGCATCCCGGTTATTTATGATGTCATTGAGTGGTTCGGATGCTACCGTGATTGAACAATCTTGAAAGTAGTGTGTCAACTTCCGGGATGCCATAAACACCGCATAAGCTATCTTCTGATAGTGCGAGTATTGAGATTTGCATGGTGTGAGGACCGCCAATACATAGTACACCAGTTTCTGGATGGGGAGTTTGTGTTCCTCTTCCTCTCGTTCAACAACGACTACGGCGCTTACTACCTGCTGAGTCACAGATATGTAGAGCAACATAGGCTCGCTGAAACCTGGTGCGACTAGGATTGGGTTGCCTACTAACAAGGTTTTTATTTCTTCTGGTCTGGTTGTAGCCGCATCCATCCATTTGAAGTGGTCGGTGCGTCGGAGTAGTCGATAAAGTGGTAGCACCTTTTCTCCTAATCTAGAGATGAAGCGGCTTAAGACTGCCACGCAACCAACTAGTTTTTGGACCTGCTTTAGGTCTGTTGCATTGCCAACTGTGATAAGGCTCGGATTTTGGCTGGGTTCGCCTCAACTCCTCTATTGGAAACAATGAACCCGAGCGGTTTCCTGGCTAGAACATGATGTCGCTTGAAGCTATGCCGGTATTTTCCCAAAGAGGAAAGGATGATGCAGCACAGTAGTGGAAGGTATTTCCCTTAGATATGAAACCAAGGTTATCGAACCAGTAGGAGAACCGAGCAACACAACATAAACAGCACCTGCACACAAATAACAACTACTTGCAACCCGACGTGTAAAAGGGGTTGTCAATCCGTTTCGGGTAGCGGCACCCCAAGATGGGCAAACGGACGTGATAGAGTTGTAAATATTGATAGATCAAACGCCAAATAAAATAAATTGCAGCAAGGTATTTTTTTTAGTAGATATGAAAATAAAAGCAAAGGAAAATAGATCGTAAAGGCAAATAATATGACAAAGAGACCCAGGGGCCATAGTTTTTACTAGTGGCTTCTCTCGAGAAAAATAGCAAACGATGGGTAAACAAATTACTGGTGGACAATTGATAGAACTTCAAATACTCATGACGATATCCAGGAAATGATTATTACATAGGCATCACGTCCAAGATTAGTACACCGACTCCTGCCTGCATCTACTACTATTACTCCACATATCGACTGCTATCCAGCATGCATCTAGTGTATTAAGTTCATGGAGAAACGGAGTATGCAATAAGAACAATGATATGATGTAGACAAGATCTATCTATGTAGAGATAAACACTAGTACAACGAGGTGCTATGCAAACGGTATTTAACCCCTTTCCGCGACGACATTTGGAACCGTCGCCTAGTGAGTGGCGATAGGGGGTCCTTCCCACACGACCTAGAAACCGTCGGGGATATGCCCTCCTGGCACACACGCTCGACAAAATGAGTTCGTGTGCGATCGGCAAGCGCTCAAATACAGAAATATGTATAGTAGAGCTAGAAAAATACAATTATACATGCAGAATTGTTTTCGATCACAAATACATCCCACACAGTCAGTCCCCGCTAAACGTTTCCGTTCGTATGTACATCCCACACAGTCACTCCAAGGAAAACATTTCCGTTCACAGGTACATCACACACAATTTTCCTCGTTAAATCGTTTGTGATAGCGATGCCATTGCACACAATATAACAATTTTATCATTTGCATTATTGAATGCATCACACACGATGCGTAGAAGAAACTATGTGGCAAATGTTGTCCATCACACACAGTTTTTATGTGGTAAACATGTGCGCAAGGTGGCCTAACACAAACAGTTTTCAAGAAAAGGTCGTGTGTGATTGTTCATTAATCTAACACGGTTTATTCCTAGAAACTGTGTGCATTATTGAATGCATCACACACGGTGTTTTCTCAATAACCGTTTGCAATAGAAAATCCCAATTAGCAGGCTACTTAGCCGATTATTAATAATCCATTTATTAATCTAATTGACATTTCATATTAAGCACACAATATATTTCATTTTCATAATTGAAATACATCATAGTACAACATCATATAGCTTCAGCACTCAGCTACCCCATTACAGAACTACACCAGCACCAAGTTTCACATGCAACATCTATAACCTTTTGAAATTAGCACCATAGACGGTAAATAGATAGATGTATCTCATCTGGAAAACTGCTGAAGCAGAAGGAGAATATTGAGCCTTCATTGATGTAGAAGGTCTTTGTAACTTTAGGCCAGTGCCTGTGGATGATTGATTGCCCATCCTTCATCCTCTTCAGGAACACCTCAATACTGAACCATGGGTGTTGTATGAATACCTTCCTCGCCTCCTGATCATACAGGTGGTTTCAGAGGTAATCATCAGTGAACTGCTTTGGAAAGGCCTGAAAACAAGGATGTGCATAAATATCTTCTCTATATTGAAAATGGGGCAAAGGAATAAAAACGGTAAGGTATAATAGTTAGTACCATCCTGTAGTGAACTGATGTCTTCTTCATTGTGCAGACAAAGATCTTGTTTTTTTTGTCGCTAATTTCTTTATCCTAACAATCTTTTCGAGTTTCTTGACTTGACTGATATTCATGGACAACTCAATTCCCCATATGCAAAAAGGGTCGAACAGTGGGTCAAAACCTCTGACAGCCGGACCTACATGTGAAAGACCAAATTGTTAAAAACCTAAATATTAGAATGGTTCCTGCAATTTCACAATAATGTGCTATTAGTGTAGCAACCAGACCTCAAACAGTCTGATCTCTGTGCTCTAGTGTCATCCCTGGATCAGTAATGCTGACACCACACAGTACTCGGAGGATTTATAGCAGAGTAGCAATCACACACTTATTACATCGAGTGTCTCAAAAGAGAACTTATTACAATAAATATGGCTTAAGGCCATCTAATAACGATAACAGCGGAAGGCTTGGAAGATAAGTGAGTCCATCAACTCCAACGATATCACTGAGTATAGAACCACGACCTAAAAACTCCTTAATCATCATCTGAAAAGTCTGCAACATTAACGTTGTAGCCCGAAACGGGTCAGCACATGGAATATGCTGGCAAGGTAACACATAGAGAGTAATGGAATGAAACAGCTATACTATATGCATATTTGGTTGGTGGAAAGCTCTATGGTTACAGTTTTGCATAAAGCCAATTTTTCCCTACTTCAAAGGAATAAATTTAATTACTATCATGGTAGTTGTTAAACATTGAGAATGGTTGACAGCATTCTCAATCCCAATTAAGCATCATCACTAAACATAACCCAACAAAATTAATTTAGAGTAACATGTTGAGATTCACATGAAAATCCAAGTACTAGATACTCAAGATGTCCATAACCGGGGACACGGCTAACCATGGTTAGTTTATTACACTCTGCAGAGGTTTGCGCACTTTTCCCCACAAGACTCGATCGCCTCCGTTTGGTTTCTCGCACTACATGGTGTTTGAGAAGATGGATGACCGAGACATAGTCTTTCAGAAGCGCTAGCACCTTACGATCGGGTAGACCGTACCACCTATATCCCCTACATCTGCTAGTCTACCACTGTAAGAGTTCGCACAACTTAGTCAACTATGCTAGAGCCCATAATAGCTTGTGGCTGCACACGGAAGTTTCTAGTATGAATAGTCTCATGATCCCTTTGAGCCTAGGTGGCGGTCCAAAAGAAAACAGGCAAGTCCTAGAATACCCAGGTGCCTCAATCCACCCAGATGTGTGTTTAAGTTGCCACCTTAGATAAACCATTAATTAACAATCTCACATCTGTCATGGATATCACTCACGCAATCCACGTCTACTAGCATAGCATGGCATAATAAGCAAACGTAGAAGTAACTCCCAAAGGTTTGATAATAAATAGGTAATAGGTACTACCTCAACTACTTCCCATCCCACAATTTAATTAGATCCTAATCATGCAATGTGTGAGGATTGATCTAATGCAATAAAATTGGGTAGTAGAAAAGGTATGATCAAAGTGTTACTTGCCTTGCTGATGATCCGCGAAACCTAATGGTTCGAAGTAACAGGCGGCGCACTCCGGGTATTCTATCGCGGACAAACAAACAAGCATACAATAAGTACTCATCTAATGCACGGGTAAAACTCAAATAAGAGATCTAACCAGAAGGTTCAACTTAAGAACTCCGGTTGGCAAAAAGAATCAAATCGAACAAAGCAGCGAAAATCGAACGACGAAAGAAAACATCTTCGTTCTAGAAATCTGGATCTAAGGCAAATTTTACAGTAGCAAAAACTTGTTTAAGTTGGTTATTTGGATAGAGGGTTTCAAGACGAAACTCTAGGCGCTTGAATCGCCTGATTCCGATAAACGAGCGAAAAGTTATACTAAAACGAAAATCGGATCAGGAATCGCGATCAGAAAAATCGCGGATTTAATCCGAGAAAAAGAAAAAACGACGAACGCTCGCTAGAACGAACGAACGGACGAACGCTCACTATTTAAATAAACCGGAAAAACCAATCTATTTTAAAAAAACGAAACTAAAAAAACCGACGAAAACTCATCTTTTTTATGGCGGCATGGAAAACGAGGCGCGGCGAACCTCGGCGGCGGGATCCGGCGGCGGCGGACGACGGCGGCGGCGAGCGGCGGCGGCGGATGACGGCGGCGGCGAGCGACGGCGGCGGCGAGCGGCGGCGGCGGCGCGCGGCGGCGGTGGCGCGGGTGGCGGCGCGCGGCGGCGGCGGCGGCTAGGGCGTGGCGCGGGCTAGGGTTTGGGGGCGCGGGTGGCTAGGCTCGGGTGGCTCCCCCCCCCCGGCTTATAAAGCCTAGTGGGCTGGGAGTCCGGGTCGGACACGGCCCCTAGGTCTGTTCGTACTTTTTTTATATATTATTATTATTCCGCTTGGAAGAAAAATAAAAATAAATACTAAACGGACTCCAAAAATTCCAAAATAAATTTTCACGAGCTTCTAAAATCAAGACGCACAAGGTGAACATTTATTTGGGACCTAAATGCCATTTTGAAAAACGCACATTTTTCCTATATTCAAATAAAATACCAAAAAACTCCGAAATAAAATCTTATTTGATTTTATTATTAAATCCTCAATATTTCTTTATTTTGGGAAAGTCATTTTATTCCCTCTCTCATATTTTTGTAATAGAAATAATTGATGATAAAAATAAATAAAATCAAACGATCCTATTCTCAAAATTTGAGAAAACTCAAATATGAAAATAACGAAATCCCCAACTCTCTCTGTGGGTCATTGAGTTGCGTAGAATTTCTAGGATCAACCAAAATGCAAAGTAAAATATGATATGCATGATGATCTAATGTATAACATTCCAAATTGAAAATTTGGGATGTTACAAACCTACCCCCCTTAAGATGAATCTCGCCCTCGAGATTCGGGTTGGCTAGAAAATAGGTGAGGGTGGTCCTTGAGTAAATCTTCCTCTCGCTCCCAGGTGGCTTCATCCTATGTGTGGTGGCTCCACTGAACTTTGCAAAACTTAATAACCTTGCTGCGAGTAACTCGGTTGGCAAACTCGAGAATCTTGACTGGTTTCTCCTCGTAGGTCAAATCGTTATCCAACTGAATAGTTTCCAAAGGCACTGTGTCTCTCAATGGTATATCAGCCATCTCCGCGTGACATTTCTTTAACTGAGAAACGTGGAACACATCATGTACTCCTGACAATCCTTCGGGCAATTCCAACTTGTAGGCCACTTCTCCCATACGCTCCAAAACTCGATATGGTCCTACAAATCGTGGCGCTAACTTCCCTTTTACTCCAAAACGCTTTGTTCCCCTAAGTGGAGATACTCAAAGATAAGCTCTATCTCCGACTTCGTAAACTGTTTCCTTGCGTTTAGAATTTGCATAACTCTTTTGTCTGGACTGGGCTACCTTGAGCCTATCGCGAATGAACTTCACCTTTCGTTCAGACTCTTTAATCAAGTTAGGTCCAAACAACTGGCGGTCTCCAACTTCGTCCCATGACAACGGTGTCCTGCACCTCCTTCCGTACAAAGCTTCGAAAGGGGCCATCTTTAAACTGGTTTGGTAACTGTTGTTGTAAGAGAACTCTGCATATGGCAAATTATCGTCCCAACTAGATCCATAATCTAGCGCACAAGCTCTCAGCATATCCTCCAAAATCTGATTGACTCTCTCGGTCTGTCCATCTGTCTGTGGATGAAAAGTTGTACTGAATTCTAGCCTGGTACCCAAAGTTTCGTGCAACTGCTTCCAGAACTTTGAGGTAAACTGGGTTCCTCTATCTGATACGATACTCCTTGGAACTCCATGCAAACATACGATCCTGGTCATGTATATCTTTGCCAACTTAGCACTGGTATAAGTTGTCTTTATTGGGATGAAATGAGCTACTTTCGTCAATCGATCAACTACAACCCAAATCGAGTCATAGCCTGAACGAGTCCTGGGTAATCCCGTGATAAAATCCATGCCTAGCTTATCCCACTTCCATTTGGGTATCGGCAAGGGTTGTAACAATCCTGCTTGCTTCTGATGCTCTGCCTTTACTCTCTGACATACATCACAAACTGCTACATACTCCGCAATATCCTTCTTCATTCCGGTCCACCAGAAAATATCCTTCAAATCCAAATACATCTTGGTATTTCCTGGGTGAATTGAATACGGTGAGTCATGTGCCTCTTGCAAAATCAACTTCCTGATCTCCGGGTCATTGGGCACGTATACGCGGTCTTCAAACCATAGGGTGTCGTGCTCATCCTCACGAAATCCTTTAGCTTTTCCTTTGCTCGATTTCTCCTTTATAGCAGCAATCTCTTTGTCAGCTTTCTGAGCTTCCCTGATTTTATCCATCAAGGTTGACTGAATCTCCAATGCTGCTACATAGCCTCTCGGAACTATTTCCATACATAGTTCACGTAGATTTTCTGCTAACTCCTTGGGTATTTCTCCCATCATTAACGTATTGACATGGCTCTTACGGCTTAATGCTTTAGCTACTACATTAGCCTTTCCGGGGTGATAATGCAATTTCATATCACAATCCTTGATGAGCTCTAACCATCTCCTTTGTCTGAGATTTAACTCCTTCTGTGTGAAAATGTACTTCAAACTCTTATGATCCGTGTACACCTCACAATGATTTCCGATGAGGAAATGTCTCCATGTCTTCAATGCATGCACTACGGCTGCTAACTCCAAATCATGCGTAGCATAATTCAACTCATGAGGCTTCAGTTGTCTCGAGGCATATGAAACAACTCTCCCTTCCTGCATAAGCACTGCTCCAAGTCCTCGACGTGAAGCGTCGCAATACACCTCATAATCCTTGGTCTGGTCTGGCAAAATCAACACCGGTGAGGTAACTAAGCGTTTCTTCAACTCCTGGAAACTAGCCTCACACTCCTCCGTCCATATGAACTTGTTATCCTTCTTTAACAACTCAGTCATAGGCTTCGCAGTCTTTGAGAAATTCTCAATAAATCTCTGGTAGTATCCTGTGAGTCCAAGAAAACTCCGGATCTCTCCAACTGTTGTTGGGGCTTCCCACTTGGTCACAGTTTCAACATTAGCGGGATCTACTGCTATACCCTCTCCGGATATAACATGTCCGAGGAATCCTACTTCCTTCAACCAAAACTCACATTTGCTGAACTTGGCATATAACTAATGTTCTCTAAGCTTTCCAAGTACCAAACGCAAATGCTCCTTATGCTCCTCTTCATTATTCGAATAAACCAGGATATCATCAATGAACACTACGACGAACTTATCCAAAAACTCCATAAACACTTTGTTCATCATGTTCATAAAATAGGCAGGTGCGTTAGTCAGACCAAATGACATAACGGTATACTCGTACAGCCCATACCTGGTGGTAAATGCTGTCTTCGGAATATCCTGTTCTCGAATCTTCAACTGGCGGTATCCTGATCGCAGATCGATCTTGGAAAATACCTTAGCTCCTTGCAATCGATCAAACAGATCGTTGATCATTGGTAGTGGGTACTTGTTTTTGATGGTTACTTCATTCAATCCTCGATAATCAACAACCATCCTTAACGATCCATCTTTCTTCTCCACTAGTAGTACTGGCGATCCCCAAGGCGAAGAACTTGGGTGAATATATCCCTTATCCAGTAACTCCTTAATCTGCTTCTTAATTTCCACCAAATCCTTTGCTGGCATCCTATATGGTCTCTTTGATATTGGCCCTGTGCCTGGCAATAGCTTAATCAAAAACTCAATATCTCTATCCGGTGGCATGCCGGGCAACTCTTCCAGAAATACTTCAGGGAAATCCCTTACCACTGGTACTTCTTCCTGCACTACTCCTGTTAGGCAATTTACTTGATTCCTCTTTGGCACATGCCGGGATAGATACTTGATCCTTCTCCCTTCTGGGGTGGTAAGCAAAATTGACTTACTAGCACATTCTATATTCCCTTCATACTTTGATAACCAATCCATGCCTAATATCACATCCAATCCTTGAGATTCCAATACTATTAGGTCTGAGGGAAAAACATAGTTGCCAATCCTTAATGGTAACCGATCACACCATAGACTAGCCACATACTCTGCTCCGGACGAGGTTACTAACATGGGTGACCTAAGGGCTTGGGTTGATAGGTTATACTTATCCACAAATCCCCTTGAGATGTATGAATGCGATGCACCAGTATCAAAAAGAACGAGTGCAGTAAATGACTTAACCAAAAACTTACCTATTACTGCATCGGGCTGAGCTTCAACCTCCTCCATGCTAACGTGGTTCACCTGTCCCCTGTTGAAAGGGTTCGGCTTCTTCCCAGAACTTCCATTGCCATTTTGGCCTTCAGGACATTCATTGGCATAATGTCCGGTCTTCGAACACTTAAAGCAAGTGACTTGGCTCAGGTCCTTCTTGGCTGGGGTTGAGGGGTTGGTGCGGTTCTGGCCGTTGCTTCCTCCATTGCCATTACCATTCTTGGTGCCATTGTGATTGTGCGAACTACCTCCTCCATGGGTATGCTGAAAATGTCCTCCCGGTCTAGGGGTAAAACGTGGCTTTTGCTGAGCTCCTGAATTGTACTTTCCTTGTCCATACTTCCTTTTGTGGTTCTCAATCTGCTGCTACTTTCCTTCAATCATAAGAGCACGGTCTACCAACTCCTAGTAGTTGTTGAAGGTTGCTACCATCAACTGCATGCTCAACTCATCATTCAGTCCTTACAGAAACTTCTCCTGCTTAGCTGCATCTGTAGCAACGTCATCTGGGGCATAACGTGCTAGCTTACTAAATTCCTCCACATACTGGCCAACTGTCCGTCCTCCTTGGCGCAAGTTGCGAAACTCACGCTTCTTCATGTCCATAGCTCCTGCTGAAACATGGGCAGTACGAAAAGTTTGCTGAAACTGGTCCCATGTGACAGTGTCGACAGGGAAAGTGGCTGTGAAATTTTCCCACCATGATGCTGCGGGTCCTTCTAACTGATGTGCGGCAAACTTCACCTTCTCCGCATCTGTGCATCCTGCTGTGGTCAACTCCCTAGCTGTCTTGCAGAGCCAATCATCTGCTACTATCGGCTCGGTGCTACTGGAAAACACTGGCAGATTTAACCTAAGAAAACGGGCTAAGTGGTCAGCAGGTGGTGGTGGTGGTGGTGGTGGGTTGTTGTTGTTGTTTCCCTGATTCTGATTCTGGACTAGCAACTGCATCAATGTGTTCTGTTGCTGGATCAACTGGGTGAGCTCCGGTGGAAAAGCAAATCCGGGGTCACGTCTCGGAGGCATCTGAGGGTTTTTAGAAAAGATGAGATATAAGAATAGATGGGGTCTAAAGAGAAAACACTACCCATATGCACATGAGGCAAAACAAACAATTCACTTCAATCAATCAAACAAAGGCATAGAATCGATCTATCTATCGCAAAAGTGCTCGGACTACTATATTTACATGGTGGACTACTACTACTGATGAGGTGGTCTACTAGAAATATTCTTCGGTCGTTGACACCATAATATCTACTCCAGCTTCATCAACATAGTCATCATCGCTACTATTTGCTTCCGAGTCGGTGCCGTCAATGATGATGTAGTCTTCCGGGCTAATTTCCTGGGGTTCTTCGTCTTCATCTACTGGCATAGGGCCTCCCATAAATATCCCAATCTTCTTGATCAGGTCGTCATTCTTCTCCACCAACCCTTCAATTTCCTCTTCATAATCTTCACGTGTAGCCTTGAGTTCTTCCTCCAGTTCCTTGATTCTAGTCTTAGCCTTCTTTAGATCTATCATGTCGGCGCACATCTGGTTCTCCTGTCGTCGAATGTGCTGGTTTAACTCCTGGATAAAAGCTGCGATTGATCTATCCTTCCTAGTGCTGATCATCTCCCAGTGCTCATCTCGGCGCCCACAAATCTGGTAGATAGTATCCTTGAGATCCTTGCGGTAAACTTCTCCAATGCGTCCCATGGCGATGTGTGCTACCATGCTCTTTCCTAGACCCCAAGTTGGTGCATCAAAAGAAAACTCTATGGGCTCAGTGACTGGCATGAACGTCCTTCCTGGAACTTGAACTTTAATCATCCAGCGCTCTTCTTCAGGTAAAGTGGCGTTGTAGGTTCCCGTGAAGCTAGGTACTCCTATGTTCAGGTATCTAGTGACTTCCTTCAAGTGACATCCAAAGGGTGTATCTTCATCCGGTTGTGTGAACTTGTTCCTTGCATCCGCCATCCTAAAGAGTAGAAAAGATGAGAGGTCAGAAGAGAAGAGAGTGAATAGTGATCTAGGTCTCTAACTTAGTGGTCGTGTCCTACAGTCAGCGTGTGCTCTGATACCATCTCTGTAGCGACCAGACCTCAAACAGTCTGATCTCTGTGCTCTGGTGTCATCCCTGGATCAGTAATGCTGACACCACACAGTACTCGAAGGATTTATAGCAGAGTAGCAATCACACACTTATTACATCGAGTGTCTCAAAAGAGAACTTATTACAATAAATATGGCTTAAGGCCATCTAATAACGATAACAGCGGAAGGCTTGGAAGATAAGTGAGTCCATCAACTCCAACGGCATCACTGAGTATAGAACCACGACCTAAAAACTCCTTAATCGTTGTCTGAAAAGTCTGCAACATTAACGTTGCAGCCCGAAACGGGTCAGCACATGGAATATGCTGGCAAGGTAACACATAGAGAGTAATGGAATGAAACAGCTATACTATATGCATATTTGGCTGGTGGAAAGCTCTATGGTTACAGTTTTGCGTAAAGCCAATTTTTTCCTACTTCAAAGGAATAAATTTAATTACTATCATGGTAGTTGTTAAACATTGAGAATGGTTGACAGCATTCTCAATCCCAATTAAGCATCATCATTAAACATAACCCAACAAAATTAATTTAGAGTAACATGTTGAGATTCACATGAAAATCCAAGTACTAGATACTCAAGATGTCCATAATTGGGGACACGGCTAACCATGATTAGTTTATTACACTCTGCAGAGGTTTGCGCACTTTTCCCCACAAGACTCGATCGCCTCCGTTTGGTTTCTCGCACTACATGGTGTTTGAGAAGATGGATGACCGAGCCGTAGTCTTTCAGAAGTGCTAGCACCTTACGATCGGGTAGACCGTACCACCTATATCCCCTACATCTGCTAGTCTACCACTGTAAGAGTTCGCACAACTTAGTCAACTATGCTAGAGCCCATTATAGCTTGTGGCTGCACACGGAAGTTTCTAGTATGAATAGTCTCATGATCCCTTTGAGCCTGGGTGGCGGTCCAAAAGAAAACAGGCAAGTCCTGGAATACCCAGGTGCCTCAATCCACCCAGATGTGTGTTTAAGTTGCCACCTTAGATAAACCATTAATTAACCATCTCACATCTGTCATGGATATCACTCACCCAATCCACGTCTACTAGCATAGCATGGCATAATAAGCAAACGTAGAAGTAACTCCCAAAGGTTTGATAATAAACAGGTAATAGGTACTACCTCAACTACTTCCCATCCCACAATTTAATTAGATCCTAATCATGCAATGTGTGAGGATTGATCTAATGCAATAAAACTGGGTAGTAGAAAAGGTATGATCAAAGTGTTACTTGCCTTGCTGATGATCCGCGAAACCTAACGATTCGAAGTAACAGGCGGCGCACTCCGGGTATTCTATTGCAGACAAACAAACAAGCATACAATAAGTACTCATCTAATGCACAGGTAAAACTCAAATAAGAGGTCTAACCAGAAGGTTCAACTTAAGAACTCCGGTTGGCAAAAAGAATCAAATCGGACGAAGCAACGAAAATCAAACGACGAAAGAAAACAACTTCGTTCTAGAAATATGGATCTAAGGCAAATTTTACAGTAGCAAAATCTTGTTTAAGTTGGTTATTCGGATAGAGGGTTTGGAGATGAAACTCTAGGCGCTTGAATCGCCTAATTCCGATAAACGAGCAAAAAGTTATACTAAAACGAAAATCGAATCAGGAATCGCGATCAGAAAAATTGCGGATTTAATCCGAGAAAAAGAAAAAACGACGAACGCTCGCTAGAACGAACGAACGGGCGAACGCTCACTATTTAAATAAACCGGAAAAACCAATCTATTTTAAAAAAACCGAAACTAAAAAACCCGATGAAAACCGATCTTTTTTTACGGCGGCACGGAAAATGAGGCGCGTCGAACCTCGGCGGCGGGATCCGGCGGCGGCGGCGGACGACGGTGGCGGCGAGCGGCGGCGGCGGCTAGGGCGGGGCGCGGTTGGCTGGGCTCGGCTGGCTCCCCCCCCCCGGCTTATAAAGCCTAGTGGGCCGGGAATCCGGGTCGGACACGGCCCCTAGGTCGGTTCGTACTTTTTTTATATATTATTATTATTCCGCTCGGAAGAAAAATAAAAAGAAATACTAAACGGACTCCAAAAATTCCGAAATAAATTTTCACGGGCTTCTAAAATCAAGCCGCACCAGGTGAACATTTATTTGGGACCTAAATGCAATTTTGAAAAAAATGCACATTTTTCCTATATTCAAATAAAACACCGAAAAACTCTGAAATAAAATCTTATTTGATTTTATTATTAAATCCTCAATATTTCTTTATTTTGGGAAAGTCATTTTATTCCCTCTCTCATATTTTTGTAATAGAAATAATTGATGATAAAAAATAAATAAAATCAAACGATCCTATTCTCAAAATTTGAGAAAACTCAAATATGAAAATAACGAAATCCCCAACTCTCTCTGTGGGTCACTGAGTTGCGTAGAATTTCTAGGATCAACCAAAATGCAAAGTAAAATATGATATGCATGATGATCTAATGTATAACATTCCAAATTGAAAATTTGGGATGTTACAATTAGACAACGGACCATGCACATGCTAACCTCGATTGTAAACCTCAGTGCTTCACATTGTTTCCCTGCAACACATATAAGGTAGTTAGTCATTAGGTTAAGTAAGGGTTCGCATGCTATCAGTAAAATACATTGATGAAAAATAAGCACATTGCAGATTCACCAGATTAATTCAAGCCACATGGAAAACCCATTTATCCAAACCAAGCATGATTAAGAACTAGGAAATATAGCACTTGTATATGTTTCTCATGTATTAAGTGCAGCCAAATTCGATTTATTCCTCACATGGTATACAATAACAGAATGCAGCCACAACAATTGGACATCACATTGCAGAATTGAACCAAGCAGTTAACTAAACACCACAACAAATTAACCAAACATTAACTGAGCACCACATTACACAATATAACATACTCCTAATAGAAGATCAGACAGTTAACCAAACCAAGCATGCTTAACAACTTGGAAATATAGCAATTGTATTTGTTTCTCATGTATTTAGTACAGCTAAAATCAATTTATTCCTCACATGGTATACAATAATAGAATGCACCCACAACGATTGAACATCGCATTGTAGAATTGAACCAAACAAAATAGTTAACTAAACACCACAACAAATGAACCAAACGTTAACTGAGCACCATATTGCACAATATAACATACTCCTAATAGAGTATCAGACAGTTAACCAAACCAAGCATGCTTAACAACTTAGAAATATAGGAATTGTATTTGTTTCTCATGTATTTAGTACAGCCAAATTTGATTTATTTCTCACATGGTATACAATAACAGAATGCACCCACAACAATTGAACATCTCATTGCAGAGTTGAACCAAACAGCCAACCGTGTCACGTCGTCGGCGCACGAGGTGTCGATGGTGGCCTCGATGGCGAGGTGCTCCTCCAAGATCTGGGGGTCGACATGAATGGCAGCCATCGCGACCTCATCCATGCGTGCGGCCGCAATTTTCTTCTCCGCTGCCAAATGGTCCTTGAGATCCTGGCTATACTACGCGCACCATGGCTTAGGGTGGCGCTTATTTGGTGGAGGGGTTGGTGATTTGGGTCGAAGGTGTCGCGCCGGCGGTCGGGGCATGTGGGATGCGGAAGGAGGAGGAGGATGGGGGTCGGGTGTGGATTACCTGCCTGGATAGGTGAGGCCGAGCAGCATGGAGGAGGGTCGTCGGCGAGGAGGCAGCACTGCAAGCAAGGAGTGAAGGTTTAGAGTTGGAAAGGAAGACGGAAACATGGGAAATGTGGCTTTTGGTAAGGGGGAGGGGGCGGGGAGGTAGATATTTTCACGGAAGCCGAAAATTTGGAATGGCTTCAGCGAATAAACTCGCGCACAAAGTGTCATCAGACACAGTCCCTTATTCAGAACTGTGTACGATATGTGAACATCACAAACGATTCAGATAGCTTAACCCGTGTGTGATGAGTTTGAACATCAAAAAATTTGGTTTGAATTTCCTTGTTCCAGTGGTCATCCACGTCATTGCATAATTTGGGTACACAAAGGAGACTACAGCACACCCACACTTCTTAATCGAGCAAGTTCTGCAATTAAACAGAGCTAGCTGACCTAAACATTACTCTAACAAATTAAAGACTGAAGCTCTTAATTAAACAAAACAAAGAGTACTACTACGGTTGGTGCTCGTCTATCTCCGCCGCCACCTCCATGTCCAGCTCCCGCTCGACGATATCCTCGGGAAGGGGCTCCATGGCATCAATTGCACCATACTCAGCAAGCATCTCGCCATCTGATACGTCTCCGTCGTATCTACTTTTCCAAACACTTTTGCCCTTGTTTTGGACTCTAACTTGCATGATTTGAATGGAACTAACCCGGACTGACGTTGTTTTCAGCAGAATTGCCATGGTGTTATTTTTGTGCAGAAATAAAAGTTCTCAGAATGACCTGAAAATCAACAGAGAATTATTTTGGAATATATAAAAAATACTAGAAGAAAGATCCACGTCAGGGCGGCCACCACATGCCCACGAGGGTGGGGGCGTGCCCTACCCCCTGGGCACGCCCCCTGCCTCGTGGGCCCCCTGATGCTCCATCGACCTCAACCTTGACTCCATATATTCACTTTCGGGGAAAAAACCAGGGAGAAGGATTCATCGCGTTTTACGATACGGAGCCACCGCCAAGCCCTAAACTCTCTCAAGAGGGCTGATCTGGAGTCCGTTCGGGGCTCCGGAGAGGGGAATCTGTCGCCATCGTCATCATCAACCTTCCTCCATCACCAATTTCATGATGCTCACCGCCGTGTGTGAGTAATTCCATCGTAGGCTTGCTGGACGGTGATGGGTTGGATGAGATTTATCATGTAATCGAGTTAGTTTTGTTAGGGTTTAATCCCTAGTATCCACTATGTTCTGAGATTGATGTTGCTATGACTTTGCTATGCTTAACGCTTGTCACTAGGGCCTGAGTGCCATGATTTCAGATCTGAACCTATCATGTTTTCATCAATATATGAGACTTCTTGATCCTATCTTGCAAGTCTATAGTCACATATTATGTGTTATGATCCGTTAACCCCGAAGTGACAATAATCGGGATACTTACCGGTGATGACCGTAGTTTGAGGAGTTCATGTATTCACTATGTGTTAATGCTTTGGTCCATTACTCTATTAAAAGGAGGCCTTAATATCCCTTAGTTTCCAATAGGACCCCGCTGCCACGGGAGGGTAGGACAAAAGATGTCATGCCAGTTCCTTTCCATAAGCATGTATGACTATATTCGGAATACATGCCTATATTACATTGATGAACTATAGCTAGTTCTGTGTCACCCTAGGTTATGACTGTTACATGATCGATCGCATCCGGCATAATTCTCCATCACCGATCCAATGCATACGAGCTTTTCCTATATTGTTCTTCACTTATTTACTTTTCCGTTGCTACTGTTACAATCACTATAAAACCCAAAAATATTACTTTTGCTACCGTTACCTTTTGCCACCGTTACCACTACTATCATATTACTTTGCTACTAAATACCTTGCTGCAAATATTAAGTTTCCAGGTGTGGTTGAATTGACAACTCAGCTGCTAATACTTGAGAATATTCTTTGGCTCCCCTTGTGTCGAATCAATAAATTTGGATTGAATACTCTACCCTCGAAAACTGTTGCGATCCCCTATACTTGTGGGTTATCAAAACTATTTTCTAGTGTCGTTGCCAGGGAGCATAGCTCTATTCTTTGAGTCACTTGGGATTTATATCTGCTGGTCACTATGAAGAACTTGAAAGATCAAAGAACCAAGATTTTTCCCTCAACTACGAGGGAGGTAAGGAACTGTCATCTAGCTCTGCACTTGATTCACTGTGACGCCCCCGATTCAATCGTACACTAATCATGCACGCAAATGTGTGCGATCAAGATCAGGGACTCACGGGAAGATATCACAACACAACTCTAAAACATAAATAAGTCATACAAGCATCATAATACAAGCTAGGGGCCTCGAGGGCTCGAATACAAGTGCTAGATCATAGACGAGTCAGCGGAAGCAACAATATCTGAGTACAGACATAAGTTAAACAAGTTTGCCTTAAGAAGGCTAGCACAAACTGGGATACAGATCGAAAGAGGCGCAGGCCTCCTGCCTGGGATCCTCCTAAACTACTCCAGGTCGTCGTCAGCGGGCAGCACGTAGTAGTAGGCACCTCCGGTGTAGTAGGGGTCGTCGTCGACGGTGGCGTCTGGCTCCTGGACTCCAGCATCTGGTTACGACAACCAGAAAGAAGGGAAAGGGGGGGAAAGGGGGGAGAAAGCAACCGTGAGTACTCATCCAAAGTACTCGCAAGCAAGGAACTACACTACATATGCATGGGTATATGTGTAAAGGGCCATATCAGTGGACTGAACTGCAGAATGCCAGAATAAGGGGGGATAGCTAGTCTTATCAAAGACTACGCTTCTGGTCACCTTCGTCTTGCAACAGGCAGAAGAGGGTAGGTCGAAGTCCTCCAAGTAGCATCGCATAGCATATCCTACCCGGCGATCCTCCCCTCGTATCCCTGAGGGAGAGCGACCACCGGTTGTATCTGGCACTTGGAAGGGTGTGTTTTATTAAGTATCCGGTTCTAGTTGTCATAAGGTCAAGGTACAACTCCAAGTCGTCCTGTTACCGAAGATCACGGCTATTCGAATAGATTAACTTCCCTGCAGGGGTGCACCAACTTACCCAGCACGCTTGATCCCATTTGGCCGGACACACTGTCCTGGGTCATGCCCGGCCGCGGAAGATCAACACGTCGCAGCCCCACCTAGGCACAACAGAGAGGCCAGCACGCCGGTCTAAACCTAAGCGCACAGGGGTCTGGGCCCATCGCCCATAGCACACCTGCACGTTGCGTACGCGGCCGAAAGCAGACCTAGCCTAGTGGCATTCCAGTCCAATTCGGCGCGCGCCACTCCGTCGCTGACTTCTGAAGTGCTTCGGCTGATACCACGACGTCGGGATACCCATAACTACTCCCGCGTAGATGGTTAGTGCGTATAGGCTCGTAGCCAACTCAGATCAAATACCAAGATCTCGTTAAGCGTGTTAAGTGTCCGCGAACGCCGAACAGGGCCAGGCCCACCTCTCTCCTAGGTGGTCTCAACCTGCCCTATCGCTCTGCCACAAAGATCCACACAGAGGGCCGTCGGGACAAAGGTCCTTTCAGCCCCCAATCCGTGAATCACTCGCGGGTACTCTTCGAGCTGACCCGACTTTAGTCACCATCTGTATAGTATGTATGTATGTAAAGTATATACCCGTGATCACCTTCCGAGTGATCACGACCCAATAGTATAGCAAGGCAGACTGACAAGAATGTAGGGCCAATGATGATAAACTAGCATCCTATACTAAGCATTTAGGATTGCGGGTAAGGTATCAATGACTGTAGCAACAATGTCAGGCTATGCATCAGAATAGGGTTAACGGAAAGCAGTAACATGCTACACTACTCTAATGCAAGCAGTATAGAGGAGAATAGGCGATATCTGGTGATCAAGGGGGGGGGCTTGCCTGGTTGCTCTGGCAAGAGAGAGGGGTCCTCAACTCCGTAGTCGTACTGGGCAGCAGCAGCGTCGGTCTCGTGGTCTACCGGAGAGAAGAGGGGGAAGAAACAATGAATACAATGCAAACAAATGCATATCGATGCATGACATGACAAGTAACGATGCTAGGTGTGCCAAATCGCGGTAGTAGGTGATACCGACGAAGGGGGGGGAACATCCGGGAAAGTATTCCCGGTGTTTCGCGTTTTCGGACAGATGAACCGGAGGGGGAAAGTTGCGAGTTCGATAGGTTAGGGGTGTGTGGCGGACGAACGGACTGCGTATCCGGAATCGTCACGTCGTTCTGAACAACTTTCATGTTGAAAATATTTTAATCCGAGTTACGGATTAAAAGATACGATTTTCTAAAGATTTTATTAATTTCTGGAATTTAATTAATTATTTAATTAATTCGAAAAATGGATTTATGACTTCAGCATGATGTCATGCTGACGCCAGCAGTCAACAGAGTTGACTTGGCCAACCTGACATGTGGGTCCAGTGGGACCCACCTGTCATTCTCTGTTTAGGTTAATTACAGATTAGTTAATTTAATTACTATTTAATTAACCTAACTAGTTAATTAAATTAATTAAACCGGATTAATTAACTTAATTAATTCATTAGATAATTAATTAATTAATAATTAATTTTATTAAATCATTTTTTTTATTTTTTTTATTTTTAATTCCCTCCTTTTTTTTATAAAACGTTATGGGCATGGGGCCCATCTGTCATAGGCCCCAGGGGTCTTAGCGGGTGCGGGCGGCGGGCACTGCCCGAGCGGGTGCGGGCGGGCGCCCGTCTGGTGGCCTCGCCCGTGGACAACGGGAGTAGGCACGGGATCAACCAGCGGCCACCGCTGGGGCTCCGGCGCGGCGGAGGGAGCCGCGGGAGGGGGGCCGCGGCCAAGTTCAGAGGACGGGAGGCGCACTTGCGGGGGAACAGGGGGCGACGGAGGCGAGGGAGCAGGGACGGAGCTGTGCGGGCGCCAGGGGCGTGCGGCTGGAGGTGGTAGGGGGAGGCGCTCGATAGTAGGCAACAGCAAGCGAAGCAACAGCGACAGCAGTTGCAGGCGAGCAGCAGGGGACGAGGCCGCGTCGGGGGCTCGCGCGCGAGTTGCCGACGGCGCCGGCGAGCGTGTGCGAGGGGGGGGGACGCCGGGTGGCCTGCGGTGAGCGCGGCCGGTGCGGGCGCATGCGGGGAAGAGAGGAGGAGGGGGCCTCACAGGGGGTGTGTAGGGACCATGGTAGTGTGGGTCGAGGGGGGAACGGGGACGTCGTCGGCGTCGAGGAGGCAGGCCGGTGGGGTGGAGTCGGCGAGGCGCGACGAGGCGGAGGAGCTCCGTTCGTGGAGGAGGACGAAGATGGGCGACGAGGCGCGGGGAGGTTCGGCGAGGATGAGTCGAGGAGGCAGGCCAGCGTGGTAGCCCCGGCGAGGTCCAGGCGGCGGGGACGATTGGCATGGCAACGTGGTTCCGGCGACGGAATCCGGGGAGGCGCGGCGTCGGGCGTGCGGCAAGGGCGTCGTTGCCCTGGGTGGCTGGTCGGGGAGGAGGTGAGGACGGGGCGGCGCCGTGTGGCGGCGGGGCGCCGACGTGAGGTGTGGCAGCACCGGGCGGCGTCGGCGTCGAGCCCCCGATCTCGATCCAGATCGGGGGAGGGTGAGGAGTGGGCGATGCAGGGGGAAGTGGGGCGGTTGGAGGCTAGGGTTACGGGGGAGAGGGGATAAGGGAGTGGGGGCGGGGGTGGCCGGCTAGGCCGGTGGGTTGGCCTAGTAGGGATGTGGCCTGCTGGGCCGGAGCCCAGTGGGGGGGGGTTCTCTATTATTATTTTTTCTCCTTTTGTTTTCCTTTCCTTTTCTTTTATTTATTCCTTTCGGTTTTATTAAATTATTAATTTAGTTCTACCTTGAAGAATGGGAGAACAACACCTAAATATGGTGTGTTAAAGATACCACTGCCACATTAATTTGGACAGCTAAATAAAATAGTTTAATATTTTACAAAATACAAAAGGCGTTTAATTTATTTCTTTTGCTGCTGTTTTATTTTCCTTTGAGCATTTAAACATTTTATAAAAATGTGGTTTCATCACCATAATTACCTATGTATTATTTGGTTCACTCCGAACATTTAAATTTTAATATTTGAAAACTTTTATTGTTTGCTCGATTTTGAATTTGAAATTCGAACTAGGTTCCGAACTAACGCGAGTTTATCCGCAGTAACCGAGGTGACGTGGCATCATTAGCGGGGATTACTGCAGCTTAATTACCCGAGCGTCACATTCACCTTCTGTTTTGAATAAGCTTGAGACACCTAAACCTGCTTCTGCTATTAATTCTGATATGTTGCATGTTATTGATGATGCCACTTCTGCTATGCATGATACTTATGATGAAACTACTTTCTATGCTTGATACTATTGTGCCACTTGGTGAATTTCTTGATGAAAAACTTGCTAGGGCTAGAGAGAATTAAATTATTGAAATTGATAATATTGATGAAAGTGATGATGAAGATTGTCCCCCTAGATATGAATTGCCTATTGTTCCTAAGGGTTATGTTATGGATGAACAAAGTGCTAGAGACTTGCTTGCAATGATAGAAGTGATCTTAAGAAACTATTAGCAAAGCTTAAAGAAAAATCTCTGAATGCTAGAATGAAATATGACCCTGCTTATGCTACTTCACCAATCTTTATCACTGATAAGGATTATGATTTCTCTGTTGATCCTGAGATAATTACTTTGGTTGAATCTGATCCTTTTTATTGCTATGAATCTGAGACTGTTGTGGCACATCTTACTAAATTAAATGATATAGCTACCCTGTTCACCAATGATGAGAAAACTCGATATTATTATATCCTTAAATTATTTCCGTTCTCATTAAAGGGTGATGCTAAGATATGGTTTAATTCTCTTGATCCTGGTTGTGTGCGTAGTCCCCAGGATATGATTTACTACTTCCCTGCTAAATATTTCCCCGCTCATAAGAAACAAGCTGCTTTAAGGGGAATATATAATTTTGTGCAAATTGAAGAAGAGAGTCTCCCACAAGCTTGGGGGAGGCTTCTCCAATTACTTAATGCTTTGCCTGATCATCCTCTCAAGAAAAATGAAATACTTGATATCTTTTATAATGGACTAACCGATGCTTCCAAAGATTACCTGGATAGTTGTCTTGGTTGTGTTTTCAGGTAAAAAACAGTTGATCAAGCTGAAATTCTATTGAATAATATGTTGACTAATGAAAATAATTGGACACTTCCTGAACCAACTCCTAAGCCAACTTCAAAGAAAAGGGGTATTCTATTTCTCAGTCCTGAAGATATGCAAGAGGCAAAGAAAACTATGAAAGAAAAAGGTATAAAAGCTAAAGATGTTAAGAATTTACTTCCTGTTGAAGCAATACATGGTCTTAATTCATCACCTATTGAAGAAACACACGATCTTGATAACCCGACACAGGTAGTAAAGGTAAATTCTCTCTATAGATATGATAAAGCTGAAATCCCGCCTGCTAAGTTTGGTAGCCAATGTTTGGATGAATATGATAACTTTATGGTTAAGCAAGAAGATTTCAATGCTTATGTTGGTAGACAATTGAAACATAATGCTTATATGATTGAACACTTGAATTATTATATGGCTAGTGTTAACGGTGAACTTAAACTTATTAGTAAACATGCTTCTATGGTTACCACTCAAGTAGAACAAGTACTTAAAGCTCAGAATGATTTGCGCAATGAATTGAATAGTAAAAATAATGACTTTGATGTTAGAGTTGCAACAAGAGGAGGTAAAGTGACTCAGGAACCTTTGTATCCTGAGGGCCATCCTAAGAGAATTGAGCAGGATTCCCAGAGAAATAATGTTGATGCACCTAGTCCTTCTAAGAGGAAGAAAAAGAAAAATCATAGGACTTTGCATGCTTCTAGTGAACCTGTTGTAGACACACCTGGGAATCCCAATGATATTTATATTTATGATGCTGAAACACAATCTGGTAATGAACATGAACCTAGTGAAAATGTTAATGATGATGTTCATGTTGATGCTCAACCTAGTAATAATAATGATGTAGAAATTGAACCTGGTGTTGATCTTGATAACCCACAATCAAAGAATCAACATTATGATAAGAGACTTTGTTGCTAGGAAGCATAGTAAAGAAAGAGAACCATGGGTTCAGAAACCCATGCCTTTTCCTCCTTAACCATCCAAGAAAAAGGATGATGAGGATTTTGAGCGCTTTGCTGAAATGATTAGACCTATCTTTTTGCGTATGCGTTTGAGTGATATGCTTAAAATGAATCCTTATGCTAAATATATGAAGGAAATTTTTACTAATAAAAGAAAGCTACCGAAAGCTGAAATTTCCACCATGCTTGCTAATTATACTTTTAAGGGTGGAATACCAAAGAAACTTGGAGATCCAGGAGTACCAACTATACCATGCTCCATTAAAAGAAACTATGTTAAAACTGCTTTATGTGATCTTGGAGCCGGTGTTAGTGTTATGCCTCTCTCTTTATATCGTAGACTTGATTTGAATAAGTTAAGACCTACTGAAATATCTTTGCAAATGGCTGACAAATCAACTGTTATACCTGTCAGTATTTGTGAGGATGTGCCTGTTGTGGTTGCAAACGTTACTATTTTAATGGACTTTGTTATTCTTGATATTCCCGAGGACGATAGTATGTCTATTATTCTTGGAACACCCTTTTTGAATACTGCAGGGACTGTTATTGATTGCACCAAAGGCAATGTCACTTTTCATGTTAATGATAATGAGCATACGGTACACTTTTCGAGGAAACAACCTCAAGTCCACAGTATCAATTCTATTGGAAAATTTTCAAAAAATACTATTGGAGGTTTTGAATTTTCTCTTCCTACCGTCAAGAAGAAATATGATATTATTATTGTTGGGGATGTGCATATCCCCGTTGAGGTAACCTAGTGTTATTCGAAATTTCTCTGGTTCCATGTTATTCGAAATGAGTTTGTTAATAAGACTTGATCAACCTTGTTAGTGGATTCCTTTTGATGAGCATGAGATGGATGAAGTTAGAAGGCACAACTCTCTATACCCTCTTTTTACTTTTTGTTATTTATATTAAATAAATCAAAAATAGTATTTTTCTATCAATTTTCTAAATTATCCATGCAATAAAAAATACCCCGAAAATAAAAGTTCTCCAAATGCCCTGAAATTTAAATATGATTTTTCTAGAATATTTCAGAATACCTGGCACTGAGAACACAACAGGGGGAGCAAGCACCTGGCCACAAGGGTCCAGGGCGCGTCCACCCCCCTGGGCGCGCCCCCTGCCTCATGGGCCCATGGTGGCTCCCCTCCACTTATTCAGCTACCACACACTCCTTCCTCCCAAAAAAATCACTAGCCAGCTCAAACCCGAGTCCAAGCTCATCTTGCTACCATTTTCAATCTCCTAGCTCAAAGCTCCATTCACAAAACTGCTTTGGGGGATTGTTCTTTGGTATGTGACTCCTCCAATGGTCCAATTAGTTTTTGTTCTAGTGCTTTATTCATTGCAATTTTTTGCTGCTTAGGTGACCTTGTTCTTGAGCTGGCATGTTAAATTTATGTGGTTAAAAGTAGTTTTAATGCATGATATAGCCTCTAGACACTTGTATGAGTAGTTGCTATCAATTTTGTTAAGCTTGGTTCACTTTTATTTTAAGTTACTAAAAATTTCAGAAATTTTCAGAAAATAATGAAGAGATTTTTGAGGGGCTCATCGAGCCGAAGCTTGAAGGATAAACAAGGTGAAGAGAACAAGAATCCCATGTATAATCTCCCTCGCATCGCGGAGGTTCGGCCGTGTGAATGGCCTTGTGATGATTTCTTGAGAGCAGCCAAGATTTATGATGATTTCTATGAATTGGTTGAGAATGCAGGCCTTACCGCCTTCCTCCACGACCAACGCGAACAATATCTCTTACTCACCAATATCTTTGTGCAAAACTTTCATTTCCATGCTAGGAGCTCACCACCTACGGTGGAATTTTATTTATATGATGAGCATAAGGAGATGTCACTTCGTGATTTTTGTCGGGTTTGTTTGATCCCTTTTCAGGGCAGTGTAGAGGAACCACATCGTGGCGATGTGGAAGGGTTTATTGATACAATTGTTGTAGGGGAAACAAGGAAGGTTTCCGATGCAAGAATTACTAGCATACATTTTCCTGTTTTACGTTACTTCGCAATATTTGCTAGTAGATGCTTAATTGGTCACGGAAACTGTGGCAACCTTAGTGCCCCTGATATCGTTATTTTGTGCCATGCCTTGTTCCGTGATGACACATTTAGTATGGGCGCTATTGTTGCAAAGCGATTAAATCATAACCGTACTAAGGGCCCCATTTTGGGAGGTATTTTTGCCTCGCGCCTCGCTGCACATTTTAACATACCTATTAGACATTATGAGAAGGAGGAAAAGTTGTTGCCTCTTGTTTTTCTAGACTATAAGAGTATGGTAGCACATGATTTTATCGTTAAGAATAAGGAAAAGATGCTTAAGTACAAGCTGATATTTGATAAAAATCACCCTGAGACTATTACTTTGCCTGTTCCTTCCTTGTTTGACTTATCTGCAAGCAAGTACCTTGTTCCGCCGGAGGCCATTTACGCCTACCGAAACCCCACATCAGCTACATAGCCAGAGTCGGAACCACAATTTGATCCTCACCGGCAGTCTGTTTATCAGTGGAACCCGGAAGAGATCGCCAACCAGTGGCACCAAGGGGGTCCTTCTTAGTACAACCCAGCTACAACTTTGGATATCCGCCAGGCCAGCTGTGGCCATAGACCAACTTAGGCCAAAAGCCTAAGCTTGGGGGAGTACGTATCTCTCACCGACATTACATTCCTGCTCACACACTCATGCTAGTTGTCGATGCTCATACTTTTTCATTGTAATATCCATGCTAGTTTATTTTCCTTTTTATGCTTTCTTCTTGTGTGTTTGATAAACTTTAGAAAAAACAAAAAAAATAGTTGTAGCCTTTAGTTAGTTTACTTTCCATGCCTGTAGTAGTAGTAATTAGAAGAAAATCAAAAAAAAGATTTCTCATTCTTCTTTTACTTGTTGGGGCTTTCCCGTGTAAATAGTTTTATTTCTTTTCTTGTTCTTTGGGGATCAAGAGGAGAAGACCATGATTAAAATGTTAAGTGGCTCTTATATGCATTATTGTTGATCTAACAAAGAGCCCATATTACCTTGTCTTCTCTCTTGAATTGAATGCTTGCAGATTCCAGCTTAGTCCAATGCACGTGCACTATTATTATTATCCACACTATTCGGTCGTGCGAGTGAAAGGCAATAATGATGATTATATGATGAACTTATTGAGATGAGAAAAGCTGGTATGAACTCGACCTCTCTTTTCTTTTTAAATATGATTAGTTCATCATTCCTGATTCAGCCTATTATGAATAAACATGTTTGTAATGACAATTAGAGATTGTAGTTGCTTATGCATGCTTAATTAGCTAGGAGCTTATAATGGTTTACCTTGCGTGCCAACATGCTATTAAAATGGTTGTGATGTGGTATGATAGGGTGGTATCCTCTTTTGAATGATTCGAGTGGCTTGACTTGGCACATGTTCACGCATATAGTTGAAACAAAATCAACAGAGCCTCTATGATATTTATGTTCATGGTGCATTATATCCTACTCATGCTCGCATTCGGTGTTGATTAATTTTAATGCATGTTCATGACTATTGTCGCTCTCTAGCTGGTCGCTTCCCAGTCTTTTTTTAGCCTTCACTTGTACTAAGCGGGAATACTACCTGTGCATCCAATTCCATAAACCCCAAAGTTGTTCCATATGAGTCCACCATACCTACCTATATACGATATCTACCTGCCATTCCAAGTAAATTTGTATGTGCCACACTCTAAACCTTCAAATAAACATTATGTTTTGTATGCTTGAATAGCTCATGTATCAACTAGGGTTGTATGTATATTCCATGCTAGGCGGGTTATTCTCAAGAGGAGTGGACTCCGCTCCTCACTACGAGAAAATGGCTGGTCACCGGGATGCCCAGTCCTGTGCTTTATGAAAATCAAATCAAAATAACTTCAAACAAAACTCCAGCGGGACTCTTGTTAGTTGGAGGCACTCGTTGTTTCGAGCAAGCCATGGATTGATGCTTGTTGGTGGAGGGGGAGTATAAACTTTACCATTCTGTTTGGGAACCGCCAATAATGTGTGTAGCATGGAAGATATCGAGATTTCTCAGTTGTTATGTTGACAATGAAAGTATACCGCTCAAAATATTATTCATATCTATTTCAAAATTGAGCTCTGGCACCTCTACAAATCCCTGCTTCCCTCTGCGAAGGGCCTATATATTTACTTTTATGTTGAGTCATCATCCTCTTATTAAAAAGCACCAGTTGGAGAGCACCTCTGTCATTTGCATCCATTACTATTAGTTTACATTGAGTATGACTTGACTGGATCTCTTTTACCATGAATTACAATGTCTAGTCAGTCCTTGATCTTTAAAGGTGCTCTCCATTTATGTTTTGCGGTCTCGGAAAGGACTAGCGAGATACCATCTTGTCATATCATATCATGATTGTTTTGAGAAAGTGTTGTCATCCGAGATTTATTATTATTGCTCGCTAGTTGATTATGCCATTGATATGAGTAAACATGAGACCTAAGTGTTATTGTGAATATGGTTAGTTCATAACCTTTGCTGAAAACTTGAATGCTGGCTTCACATATTTACAACAACAAGAGCAAACCGAGTTTGTAAAAGTTTTTCTTTATCACTTTAAGTTTATCAACTGAATTGCTTGAGGACAAGCAAAGGTTTAAGCTTGGGGGAGTTGATACGTCTCCGTCGTATCTACTTTTCGAAACACTTTTGCCCTTGTTTTCGACTCTAACTTGCATGATTTGAATGGAACTAACCCGGACTGACGATGTTATCAGTAGAATTGCCATGGTGTTATTTTTGTGCAGAAATAAAAGTTCTCAGAATGACATGAAAATCAACGGAGAATTATTTTGGAATATATAAAAAATACTAGAAGAAATATCCACGTCAGGGGGGCCACCACCTGCCCACGAGGGTGGGGGGCACGCCCTACCCCCCTGGGCACGCCCCTGCCTCGTGGGCCCGCTGACGCTCCACCGACCTCAACCTTGGCTCCATATATTCACTTTCGGGGAGAAAAAAACCAGGGAGAAGGATTCATCGCGTTTTACGATACGGAGCTGCCGCCAAGCCCTAAACTCTCTCGGGAGGGCTGATCTGGAGTCCGTTCGGGGCTCCGGAGAGGGGAATCCGTCGCCATCGTCATCATCAACCTTCCTCCATCACCAATTTCATGATGCTCACCGACGTGCGTGAGTAATTCCATCGTAGGCTTGCTGGACGGTGATGGGTTGGATGAGATTTATCATGTAATCGAGTTAGTTTTGTTAGGGTTTGATCCCTATTATCCACTATGTTCTGAGATTGATGTTGCTATGACTTTGCTATGCTTAATGCTTGTCACTAGGGCTCGAGTGCCATGATTTCAGATCTGAACCTATTATGTTTTCATCAATATATGAGAGTTCTTGATCCTATCTTGCAAGTCTATAGTCACCTATTATGTGTTATGATTCGTTAACCCCGAAGTGACAATAATCAGGATACTTACTGGTGATGACCGTAGTTTGAGGAGTTCATGTATTCATTATGTGTTAATGCTTTGGTCCGGTACTCTATTAAAAGGAGGCCTTAATATCCCTTAGTTTCCAATAGGACCCCACTGCCACGGGAGGGTAGGACAAAAGATGTCATGCAAGTTCTTTTCCATAAGCACGTATGACTATATTCGGAATACATGCCTACATTACATTGATGAACTGGAGCTAGTTCTGTGTCACCCTAGGTTATGACTGTTACATGATCGATCTCATCCAGTATAATTCTCCATCACCGATCCAATGCCTACGAACTTTTCCTATATTGTTCCTCGCTTATTTACTTTTCCATTGCTACTGTTACAATCACTATAAAACCCAAAGATATTACTTTTGCTACCGTTACCTTTTGCCGCCGTTACCACTACTATCATATTACTTTGTTACTAAATACCTTGCTGCGGATATTAAGTTTCTAGGTGTGGTTGAATTGACAATTCAGCTACTAATACTTGAGAATATTCTTTGGCTCCCCTTGTGTCGAATCAATAAATTTGGGTTGAATACTCTACCCTAAAAAACTGTTGTGATCCCCTATACTTGTGGGTTATCACCATCCGCATCCGCCATATCTTTGGAATAGGCTTCCAAGAGCTGGGCATGGGTGTCCGCGATCTGGGCTTTGGCAGGCTCCATCATGGCAAGGTATGACGCGCAAGAACGGAAGGCTCCTCGAACTCTCTCCGCGATTGCCAACTCTTCGGCCGTGGGTTGTCGACCGTTGTTGGAGAAGCTTCGTTTGATTTGTGCGGTGACTGCCATGAGCTCGGCGTGGACAGCCTCGACATGGTAGTGGGCGGCCTCCATCAGGGCTAAGGCCGCCGCTGCGAAATGGACAACTGCTGTGCCACTCTCGCAAGTTGCTATCCCTGAGGCAGATGCTGCTGTCGCCGCCTGAGAAGCAACAGTGGCCGTTTGGGCTGCCTTGGCCGTCCGGACCCAAAATGCGTTCGCCCTCGCGAAGCTTGTTAGCACGCGCCTGGCGGCTGCGACCGTGCTCTCGCCGGAGTGGGCCGTCAAAGTTGCCCTCACGACACGGGTCCACGTCCCCATATTTCACCGGTGATGAATGAATAGTGAAATGATATTTGGGGAGTGAGCTAGTGTGCTTGACACGCCGGCTGCGGACTGTAGCCAACGCACCTTCTCGCGTCAGCCATAGGCGTACTATACACCGACGGTGCTCCAAGATATTTTGTGATGCATCTCACATGGTTAGTGATAATAAACTGTGTGCGATCTACTTCATTTATCGTCTTGATTTGAATTACGTAATGGGGTCACAGCTCCAAAGGCTGGTGTTTGAATTGCTAGAACTTTTATCTGCAGTGAACATGCAACTATAGGTGTGTCATCAAAAAAAACTGGAATTATTCAGGGTTCGTTTGGACGTTTTTATACATTAACATGGTTTTGCAGGCATTTCAGGTGCATAATTCAAATTTGAACACATGCACATGCTCTAGTGCATATAAACGGGTTGAAAAATCAAATCTATGTCCTTGGTTGCATGCTTAGGTCCCATGCAAGAAATGGGAATGAATGTCAAACACCATGCCACCGTCACTCGGCCACAAACATTGAGAAGCCTGGTTCTTAAATTCTAGTAAATCCAAAACTCGTCTGAAATTCATGAAACTTGGCATGCTATCATAGAGCGGCATCACATATCGTGGTCAAAAATTTGTCCCATTTGGGGCAGGTTTGGCTATAAGCTTCTCACAAACCAGAGCTTCTCACAACAAGCGTGATGGTTTCGGTAGGAATGTGCCACCTTTGGGGACAAAACGATATCCGTTGCCTCTTATTGCTTTCAAAACAAATCGAGTGGCAATATAGAACAACAGGAGTGTTGTGTTTAATTTTGGAATTTTTCGGGGTTCATTTGGACATTTTTATACATTAACTGGGTTTTCGAGGCATTTTATGTGCATAATTCAAATTTGAACTACATGCACATTCTCCAGTGCATTTAAACTGGTTGAAAAATCAAATTTGTGTCCTTGGTTGCATGCTTACGTCCCATGCAAGAAATGGGAATGAATTTCAAACACCTTGCCACTGTCACTCGGCCACAAACATTGAGATACCTGGTTTTTAAATTCTAGTAAATCCAAAACTCGTCTGAAATTCATGAAACTTGGCCTGCTATCATGGAGCGGCATCAACATGCCGTGGTAAAATTTTTGTCCCATTTGGGGCTGGTTTGGGTATAAGCTTCTCACAAAACAGAGCTTCTCACAACAAGTGTGATGGTTTCGGTAGGGAACGTGCTACCTTTGGGGATGAAACGATATCCGTTGCCTCTTATTGCTTTCAAAAAAATTCGAGTGTCAACATAGAACAACAGGAGTGTTGTGTTTAATTTTGGAATTTCTTGGGGTTTGTTTGGACATTTTTATACATTAACTGGGTTTTCCAGGCATTTTATGTGCATAATTCAAATTTGAACTACATGCACATGCTCTAGTGCATATAAATTGGTTGAAAAATAATATGTGTGTCCTTCAGTGCATGCTTAGGTCCCATGCAAGAAATGGGAATGAATTTCAAACACCCTGCCACCGTCACTCGGCCGCAAACATTGAGATACTTCGTTTTTAAATTCTAGTAATCCAAAACTCATCTGAAATTCATGAAACTTGGCATGCTATCATGGAGCGTGTGACGCCCCAAGACCGGAGCTTCGGATGCCTTCCAGCTATTCCGAGTTTTGCCGTGTGTTTCTTTTGTGCTTGCTCTTTTATCTTTGCATCGCATCATGTCATCATGCCATTTATTTTTTTTAAAACTCAACTAAATAAATTGCATAGATCGTTGATCTATTTAAATCGAGGGATATTCACATGGTGATTTCTCTTTAAAACATATCCTCTCGATATTTAGAGAGCTATAGTAAATATTCCATTTATTTGAAATTAACCATAACCCACTTGCAAATAAATCCCAATGCCTTTGTTATCTCAATTCTTGGTCTCCAACCTTGCCCATAATTTCTTTCATCATTTTCCGGGGCTCCACCAAAAATCCGAACATTTTTGGACCTTCCCAACCCTCACTTCCTATTCAAATCATTTGAATTAATTCAAATGAATTTGATTTTAAATCTTTCAATCGTGGCCTTTCTATTTTTCTTCGAACAAGCGCATTTTTGCGAGTCCGGGAAAATTATCCCCATGCGCAAATCTTTCCACTAACCTCTCTTTCTTTTCTTTCTTTTCTCTGTTCTATTTTTTTTTCATTAGAGTGAGGGAGAGACCCAGCTAGGCCTCTGCCAGCCCACCAGGCCTCTGGCCATTCTCCTCCCCACCAGGCCGGCCCAGTCTCCCTAGGCCCAAGGCCCAGCCGCAACCGCTGCCCTAACCCTAGCCCGAGCGCTCCCATCGATCATTCCCCCTCCTCGTCCCCTTCCGCCGCCAGCCACTCGTCCCGATCGGGATCGTCCTCGATCCCCATCTCCCCTGATCTCTCCCTCGTCTCCCGTTCGAGCGCCGCCAGGAGAGGAGAGCCCCAGCGCCCGTCCCCAACTCCTCCCGATCCCCTCATCCTCGCCCTCTCGTCTTCTCCCAGGCTGCCACCCTGTTGCATCGCCGCCCCGCCACCGAGCACCGCCTCTCTGCGCGGCTCCTTCCCCGCGGCCTCAAGCCCCTCGCCGGAGCTGCACCCAAGCCGCGCCGCCGGCCAAGCCCCTCGACCCACCGACCAGAGCCGCGCCCGTCCGCCTCGGAGCCGGCCTCCACCGCCTCCTCCCTCACCTGCCGCGTCCTCCTCCACCTCGCGCGACCTCCTGCCTCGTCCTCGTCCCGCGCCTCTCCACCTCCTCGCGCCGACCGCTCGCCCTCCTTCCGTGCCCACCGCTTGCCATGGCCTGCGAGGCCATCAGCTTCGCCGCGGCCCTGTTCGCGTGAAGCCCCTGCTCCACCACCATCAGCGCCCGGCGTCTCCGTCCCGTTCCGCGCCTTGCTACTGCTGTAGGCCATGAGCTCACGGCTACCGCACGGACGCCAAGACCGAGACCGCCCCGAACCATGTCGTCTCACCAGGAACGCCAAGGCCATCTTCGGGATTTTCGCCAAGTTCGTCTTCAAATTTGTACGACTACCTCCGATGTGGTTTTCGGCAAGTACCTGGAGGCCACAGTAACACCAAGTACCACGACACCCATGTTCGTCTACGGAATGTGTACCACTACGCCGAAGAGCTTGGATGCACCAAGTTCCACTACGATTGCCGTGTACATCTGCCGTCGTCCGAAGACCCGTGTACCACGAGCGCCAAGTTCATCTACGGAACGTGTACGTCTCCAATGGTGTACCACTACCGATGCCGTGTACAACTACTACCACCGACATGTACAACTACTTCCGACGACGACCGCTCCGTGAACGACTACTTCCACTACGAACTCGATCCGCCCCGAAAACGCACGCTTCGAAGGTATAACGCCGAGACGACGCCCGTGACCTAATGCATGTGTTGAATGAGATGCATCGTTTGCTCTGTGATCGAATCGTCCTTGCGATGCCCCTCTTTTGCCGTGCCACCGTCCCGTGGGAACCCGGAAGTCGGGATCACCCCACCATCTTGCATGACTCGCTCACGTCACGCCTCCTTTTGCACCGGTATCTCTGTGAGCTACCGGAACCGATATGTTGCCATGGCATCATTTTCGGATATGTTGCCGTGGCACCATTTCTGTTTCGCCGCCGTGGCACCCTTTTCATTCCGCCATGGCGACTAATGCTTCATAACATGCTTATGTTAACGTTTTTATAAAAATTGCATAAAACTTGCATATGTCATCCGCATCATGATAACAACATTTAAAATGTTTAAAAATTATGTTTGCATTAAACTACTAAAAGACATGTGGGGATTTACCGGAATTGTTGTTTGTTGTTCCGGCCTCATTTAAACTTGCCTAGATAGGTAGTTTTCTTTTGCTCCACCTCTTGCCATGTTTAATAACACTTAATATTGTTGAGTACCTAACCGAGAGAGAACTAAATAATTGATGTGGTGTTCCGTCAATATGCAACTCGTGCATATTGAGCTCCACTTAAATTGTAGTGTTGTTTGCTTCATTTTTCCATGCCATGCCTCATTAAACCGGACATGCATCATACTTGATTGTGCATCATGCCATGTTGATGTGCTGGTTGTTTACCATGTTGTTTGTTTCTTTCCGGGTTGCTTCTCTCGTTAGCTTCGGTTTCGTTCCGGAGTTGTGAGGATTCGTTCGTCTACGGCCGTTTGTCTTCTTCATGGACTCTTTCTTCTTCCTTGCGGGATTTCAGGCAAGATGATCATACCCTCGAAATCACTACTATCTTTGCTATGCTAGTTTGCTCGCTCTTTTGCCATGCCAATGCTACGATGCCTACCATTTGCTTGTCAGCCTCCCAAATTGCCATGTCAAACCTCTAACCCACCATGTCCTAGCAAACCGTTGATTGGCTATGTTACCGCTTTGCTCAGCCCCTCTTATAGCGTTGTTAGTTGCAGGTGAAGATTGAAGTTTGTTCCTTGTTGGAACATGGAGATGTTGTTCCTTGTTGGAACATGTTTACTTGTTGGGATATCACAATATATCTTATTTAATTAATGCATCTATATACTTGGTAAAGGGTGGAAGGCTCGGCCTTATGCCTGGTGTTTTGTTCCACTCTTGCCGCCCTAGTTTCCGTCATATCGGTGTTATGTTCCCGGATTTTGCGTTCCTTACGCGGTTGGGCTATTATGGGAACCCCTTGACAGTTCGCCTTAAGTAAAGCTCTTCCAGCAATGCCCAACATTGGTTTTACCATTTGCCACCTAGCCTTTTCTTTTCCCTTGGGAGTCGCGCTCCTGAGGGTCATCATTATTTTACCCCCCGGGCCAGTGCTCCTCTGAGTGTTGGTCCAAACTAGAGTCCTGTGCAGCGCCCCCTCGGGGAAACTCGAGGTTTGGTTTTAGTTGTACGGAGCGCTCATCTGAGTGTGCCCTGAGAAAGAGATATGTGCAGCTCCTATCGGGATTTGTCGGCACATTCGGGCGGTGTTGCTGGTTTAGTTTTACCCTGTCGAAATGTCTTGTTGTACCGGGATACCGAGTCTGATCGGAGTGTCTCGGGTGGAGGTCTATTCCTTCGTTGACCGTGAGAGCTTGTCATGGGCTAAGTTGGGACACCCCCTGCAGGGTATTATCTTTCGAAAGCCGTGCCCGCGGTTATGGGCAGATGGGAATTTGTTAACGTCCGGTTGTAGAAAACCCGAAGTTGACCTTAATTAAAATACATCAACCGTGTGTGTAACCGTGATGGTCTCTTTCCGGCGGAGTCCGGGAAGTGAACACGGTGTTGGAGTTATGTTTGACGTAGGTTGCTCTAGGATCACTTCTTGATCGCTACTAGCTTCACGACCGTGCCTTGCTTCTCTTCTCGCTCTCTTTTGCGATTGTAGCCACCATATATGCTAGTCGCTTGCTGCAGCTCCACCTCATTACTCCATCCTTCCTATAAGCTTAAATAGTCTTGATCTCGCGGGTGCGAGATTGCTGAGTCCCCGTGGCTCACAGATACTTCAAAAACCAGTTTGCAGGTGCCTATGTTACCGAGCAGGTGACGCAACCAAGCTTAAGGAGGAGCTCGATGAAGATCTTGCCCTTTGTGTTGTTTCGTTCTAGTTGATCAGTAGTGGAGCCCAGTTGGGGTCGATCGGGGACCTTTGTCGCATCTGGGGTTCTTCTTTTATTTTGGTTCCGTAGTCGGACCTTGATTGTATCTGGATGATGTAATGCTTTATTCATGTAATTGTGTGAAGTGGCGATTGTAAGCCAACTATGTATCTCTTTCCCTTATGTATTACATGGGTTGTGTGAAGATTACCTCACTTGCGACATTGCTTTCAATGCGGTTATGCCTCTAAGTCGTGCTTCGACACGTGGGAGATATAGCCGCATCGAGGGCGTTACAAGTTGGTAATCAGAGCCTTCCCCGACCTTAGGAGCCCCATTGCTTGATCGTTTTTAGCAGCCGAGTTGTGTCTAGAAAAATGTTTTGAGTCATTTAGGAATTATATATCGGAGAGTTAGGAATTCTTTTTACTTCCCAGTCTACTCATCGCTCTGGTAAGGCATCCTGACGTAGAGTTTTGACTCTTCTCTTCTCAAATTTCACTAAAAAAATTTTTTAGGATCACGCGGGTATCTGGGAATCGTTCCGATGGTTTTATGACGAGAACATTGTCTTGGTGCCTCCTGTCAGGGGTTTTGTGGAAGTGTCCCGGGGAGTTGAGCTCTGAGGTGTTGTCATCATAATTTTATCGTTGCAGTTCTGGAATACCTGAGTTTAGTACGCCGACATCGAAAATCTCTTTTATGCAGTTGTTGGTGAGATAACCTCGACGCCACCCAGTACTGGGGCGGGAGTTCGGGAGTATCGCCATAACTTGTATAACGGATGCTTTTCGAAGGTTGAGGTAGATGATTTCCGAAGGTTTCTTGGTTATGTGTTGAAGGATGGATACAGCTGGATGTAGGATCTGCTAGTTTTGGGTGAGATATTATGCTTCCCCTGTATCCCCAACACCTGATTGCATAACCAGAAAATTTCGGGAGTTTATAAGTGGGAATTCAAGTAGCTCTTAGGATATCTTTCCGACGGATGTATGATATGAAATTGGGGTTCGACGTCTAGTGGTCCGCCTATTCACGGTTGGTTTTACAGTGGTCTCGTTGTGTCTTAAAGAGTCCTTGGCTATGCCGACTCGGGGACGCTTCGTATGTCATGTGCACTGCCTTGTACATGATGGTGCTGTACGATCGAGCCCGTGTAGGCCCCACCACGAAAACTTCGGACGAAATCTCTATCATATGTTTGTTCCGGCTTATTCTGCAAGCCAGTCCTTTGTTTTTGTTTTGAGTTGTGGTATTCGAGTTGCTTCAATGTCAAGTGTTGATTCCATACCTTTCCGAAATGGTGTTCTCATACTCCGATGTGAATACCAATCCTTCTCGACAATCGAGATTGTCATGTCAATCCTTTTCAACCGGCGTCTTTCTCTTCAAGTGGATCCGATCACTTCAACATCAGCAAGACCAATTATCATTTCTTCTCAACGGTGGTTGTTTCATCCGTCTCCAAGTTGCCTTTGTTTTTTCCCGCCCACCCACCCTTTTTCCTCAAGGACTAAGATTTCTTTACCAAGTATCCTTTTATTTTTGTGAAGTTTCTCCATTCTTTTCCGTCAATGTTCTTACCCGGTGGTTCTCAAGAAGATGTTCTACTAGTTCGTCATTCCTCATTCCTTTCTCTTCTCCGGTGGATTCAAGTCAAGTTTTGTTGATCATACCTTTTTCCTCATTTCAATGTCTTCTCATACCGGTGCACCTCATTATCATTCTACTTCTCGCTATTTGTTATTCCGGAGTGCTCAAGATATCTCGAAGATTCGTGTTTCCACTCTGCATTCGTTCAAGCTCTTTCGAGATTGGTATCTCATTCAAGTCATTTAATTCAACCGGTGCAACATCTCTTTTAAATCTTTTCAACGGTGTTCTTTTGAGTGGGCTCTAACCCACAGGTCTTTTCCCAGGATCTTACCTGACTCTTCTATTTTCCCAGAGCTATCCTAAATTCTTCTCTAAGTTTGATGTAAGAATGAGTTATCATCAGTCAAATGCTTTTCTCCAAGATCTTTCAAATTCTTTTCATAGTTGGCTCAACCTCTTCGCTTTTGATTCTTCCGGTGTGCCTCAATAATTCTTGGTGGTGTTTCTTGTTGTCATTCTCATCATTTGAAGACCGAAGAAGAGTTTCTCTTTAATCTTGCTCTATTCTCTTCAAGATTCATGGTGCTAGCTTGTTGCCATCCTCTCATAATTGTTTTCGATTGTGAGAATCTTTTTCACCCATCAGGAGATATTCAAGAGTCTTCTCAGTTTGTCATCCGGAGTCCATCAATTCAGGTTTATTCATTCTCAGCTGTCAGTTATCATTCTCCTATCTTGCCGGTGCATCAATCGAATATCCTCTAATCAGTTCTTGATCTCTTCGTTCTCATGTATCTAAATACCCTAAAGTATCTTCATTCATTTTGCAATTCTTCCCGGTGATTTGTGCATTTGCTACGTTCAATTTCAATTCTTACGGTGGTTCGTTCAAGAGTTCTCTTTCTTTGTTATCATATCAATTCATTCGTTCTTTCCAAATCCTACCGGTGGTTCGTTGAAGACCTTCTCAAGTTTACGCCATATCTCTCTTAATCCTTTCTACAAGAATAAGTAGTATGCCAAATCCGTTGCTTGTCATCAATTTAAATTGGTGAAGGATACGCATAACATAATTCTTATTCTGGTTTCATCCAAGTGATTAATCCTTTCCTTCAGAGTTTGTTCAGGAGGAATAAATTCTTGGCTGCTTGTTGTTCATCTTTCTTCCGGAGTTCTAAGTTTTCCGCATTATCTCGTCGCGAAGCTCCATCTAAATCATTGCAAGGATTCACCTTGTGTTTTCAATTTCTCTTTCTTTTTATTCTTTTGTTACCGGAGTTTCTTCATGGAGGCTATGCATGATGGTTCATCAAGGATTTATATCACTTCTCCAAGTGTTCATTGAGATTCTTTTCTAAGGAGCTCAAGCATTCTTCATCTTGCTACCCGGAGTGCAATTCTTTCTTCCGAATCTTTGAAGGTGGTATTATGTCATTCTTGATAATTTGAGTTCATGTTTCGTGATTCACATGTTGTTAAGAATGAGGTATTTTAAATCCATCAACCTCGTTGTTGGAGTTATCTTGTGTCATATTTCACCTAAAAGCCTTCCATTGGAATGTTGCTATTTGTGGTGCTTGCCAATGATCCAAGTTATCTCTTTATCATCTTGGTGGAAGAAGTGTTCATCTCTTAGTCGATCTAAAGCTAGCAATCGTTTCCGTTAGTGGCCGGTTGTCACCTCATAATTTTGAGATGTTTTCCATAAGCCCACTACAAGCTTATTCGTTTCGTTGTTGGGTTTTTCCCAACAACCCCGTTGTAACCTTCTTGAAGGGTGCTTTCCAAGCTCAATTGTGGCAGAAGTTGCCATTTCCCCCTCCATTCTGTTATTCCAATGACCTATCTTCTATTCTTTCTTCCGGAGGCATTGTGACGTTGCTCTTTTCACTCACCATCTCGATTCGTGAGGATCGTGTTCTTTTCTTGCTTATCCATTTAATCGGAGTGTCGTGTTTTCATTCGAGTTCTCTAATCTTATCAAGTTTTCCCTCCTTCCTCAACTGGAGAGCTGTCTGAAATCCTTCTTACCCATTGTGCCATTCTTTCAATAGTTCCGGAGGCAGTGTGTTGTTGATTTCATCAAGTAACATCCCATCTTCTCAAGTTCATGTTCTATTCCTTCCATGTTCAACCGGAGTACTGCCCGAATTCTTCCCCTCTCATCTTGTTTTAACCGGAGTGGTTTCGAATTCTATCTTGTCCATTAAACTCTTGATTCATGTCTTTGCAACCTTCAAGTTCTCGTAATGTTCCTTGTTCTTTTTTTTCTAACGGATTGTTTGCAATCTCGTTCTTCTCAGTTGTGCTCTTTCTTTTAAATTGCTCAACCTCTCAAGGTTCTTTGGTTTCACTCATTGGTCGAAGAAGCAACTTAGTTTTACCTCTTCTCTTCCTCTTCCGTTTCTCTCCGGTGCCATCCTAGATCTCGGGACGAGATCCTCTCGTAGTGGTGGAGTGTTGTGACGCCCCAAGACCGGAGCTTCGGATGCCTTCCAGCTATTCCGAGTTTCGCCGTGTGTTTCTTTTGTGCTTGCTCTTTTATCTTTGCATCGCATCATGTCATCATGCCATTTTTTTTTTAAAACTCAACTAAATAAATTGCATAGATCGTTGATCTATTTAAATCGAGGGATATTCACATGGTGATTTCTCTTTAAAACATATCCTCTCGATATTTAGAGAGCTATAGTAAATATTCCATTTATTTGGAATTAACCATAACCCACTTGCAAATAAATCCCAATGCCTTTGTTATCTCAATTCTTGGTCTCCAACCTTGCCCATAATTTCTTTCATCATTTTCCGGGGCTCCACCAAAAATCCGAACATTTTTGGACCTTCCCAACCCTCACTTCCTATTCAAATCATTTGAATTAATTCAAATGAATTTGATTTTAAATCTTTCAATCGTGGCCTTTCTATTTTTCTTGGAACAAGCGCATTTTTGCGAGTCCGGGAAAATTATCCCCATGCGCAAATCTTTCCACTAACCTCTCTTTCTTTTCTTTCTTTTCTCTGTTCTATTTTATTTTTTCATTAGAGTGAGGGAGAGACCCAGCTAGGCCTCTGCCAGCCCACCAGGCCTCTGGCCATTCTCCTCCCCACCAGGCCGGCCCAGTCTCCCTAGGCCCAAGGCCCAGCCGCAACCGCTGCCCTAACCCTAGCCCGAGCGCTCCCATCGATCATTCCCCCTCCTCGTCCCCTTCCGCCGCCAGCCACTCGTCCCGATCGGGATCGTCCTCGATCCCCATCTCCCCTGATCTCTCCCTCGTCTCCCGTTCGAGCGCCGCCAGGAGAGGAGAGCCCCAGCGCCCGTCCCCAACTCCTCCCGATCCCCTCATCCTCGCCCTCTCGTCTTCTCCCAGGCTGCCACCCTGTTGCATCGCCGCCCCGCCACCGAGCACCGCCTCTCTGCGCGGCTCCTTCCCCGCGGCCTCAAGCCCCTCGCCGGAGCTGCACCCAAGCCACGCTGCCGGCCAAGCCCCTCGACCCACCGACCAGAGCCGCGCCCGTCCGCCTCGGAGCCGGCCTCCACCGCCTCCTCCCTCACCTGCCGTGTCCTCCTCCACCTCGCGCGACCTCCTGCTTCGTCCTCGTCCCGCGCCTCTCCACCTCCTCGCGCCGACCGCTCGCCCTCCTTCCGTGCCCACCGCTTGCCATGGCCTGCGAGGCCATCAGCTTCGCCGCGGCCCTGTTCGCGTGAAGCCCCTGCTCCACCACCATCAGTGCCCGGCGTCCGTCCCGTTCTGCACCTTGCTACTGCTGTAGGCCATGAGCTCACGGCTACCGCACGGACGCCAAGACCGAGACCGCCCCGAACCATGTCGTCTCACCGGGAACGCCAAGGCCATCTTCGGGATTTTCGCCAAGTTCCGTCTTCAAATTTGTATGACTACCTCCGATGTGGTTTTCGGCAAGTACCTGGAGGCCACAGTAACACCAAGTACCACAACACCCATGTTCGTCTACGGAATGTGTACCACTATGCCGAAGAGCTTGGATGCACCAAGTTCCACTACGATTGCCGTGTACATCTGCCGTCGTCCGAAGACCCGTGTACCACGAGCGCCAAGTTCATCTACGGAACGTGTACGTCTCCAATGGTGTACCACTACCGATGCCGTGTACAACTACTACCACCGACATGTACAACTACTTCCGACGACGACCGCTCCGTGAACGACTACTTCCACTACGAACTCCATCCGCCCCGAAAACGCACGCTTCGAAGGTATAATGCCGAGACGACGCCCGTGACCTAATGCATGTGTTGAATGAGATGCATCGTTTGCTCTGTGAACGAATCGTCCTTGCGATGCCCCTCTTTTGCCGTGCCACTGTCCCGTGGGAACCCGGAAGTCGGGATCACCCCACCATCTTGCATGACTCGCTCACGTCACGCCTCCTTTTGCACCGGTATCTCTGTGAGCTACCGGAACCGATATGTTGCCATGGCATCATTTTCGGATATGTTGCCGTGGCACCATTTCTGTTTCGCCGCCGTGGCACCCTTTTCATTCCGCCATGGCGACTAATGCTTCATAACATGCTTATGTTAACGTTTTTATAAAAATTGCATAAAACTTGCATATGTCATCCGCATCATGATAACAACATTTAAAATGTTTAAAAATTATGTTTGCATTAAACTACTAAAAGACATGTGGGGATTTACTGGAATTGTTGTTTGTTGTTCCGGCCTCATTTAAACTTGCCTAGATAGGTAGTTTTCTTTTGCTCCACCTCTTGCCATGTTTAATAACACTTAATATTGTTGAGTACCTAACCGAGAGAGAACTAAATAATTGATGTGGTGTTCCGTCAATATGCAACTCGTGCATATTGAGCTCCACTTAAATTGTAGTGTTGTTTGCTTCATTTTTCCATGCCATGCCTCATTAAACCGGACATGCATCATACTTGATTGTGCATCAGGCCATGTTGATGTGCTGGTTGTTTACCATGTTGTTTGTTTCTTTCCGGGTTGCTTCTCTCGTTAGCTTCGGTTTCGTTCCGGAGTTGTGAGGATTCGTTCGTCTACGGCCGTTTGTCTTCTTCATGGACTCTTTCTTCTTCCTTGCGGGATTTCAGGCAAGATGATCATACCCTCGAAATCACTACTATCTTTGCTATGCTAGTTTGCTCGCTCTTTTGCCATGCCAATGCTACGATGCCTACCATTTGCTTGTCAGCCTCCCAAATTGCCATGTCAAACCTCTAACCCACCATGTCCTAGCAAACCGTTGATTGGCTATGTTACCGCTTTGCTCAGCCCCTCTTATAGCGTTGTTAGTTGTAGGTGAAGATTGAAGTTTGTTCCTTGTTGGAACATGGAGATGTTGTTCCTTGTTGGAACATGTTTACTTGTTGGGATATCACAATATATCTTATTTAATTAATGCATCTATATACTTGGTAAAGGGTGGAAGGCTCGGCCTTATGCCTGGTGTTTTGTTCCACTCTTGCCGCCCTAGTTTCCGTCATATCGGTGTTATGTTCCCGGATTTTGCCTTCCTTACGCGGTTGGGCTATTATGGGAACCCCTTGACAGTTCGCCTTAAGTAAAGCTCTTCCAGCAATGCCCAACATTGGTTTTACCATTTGCCACCTAGCCTTTTCTTTTCCCTTGGGAGTCGCGCTCCTGAGGGTCATCATTATTTTACCCCCCGGGCCAGTGCTCCTCTGAGTGTTGGTCCAAACTAGAGTCCTGTGCAGCGCCCCCTCGGGGAAACTCGAGGTTTGGTTTTAGTTGTACGGAGCGCTCATCTGAGTGTGCCCTGAGAAAGAGATATGTGCAGCTCCTATCGGGATTTGTCGGCACATTCGGGCGGTGTTGCTGGTTTAGTTTTACCCTGTCGAAATGTCTTGTTGTACCGGGATACCGAGTCTGATCGGAATGTCTCGGGTGGAGGTCTATTCCTTCGTTGACCGTGAGAGCTTGTGATGGGCTAAGTTGGGACACCCTGCAGGGAGTTGAACTTTCGAAAGCCGTGCCCGCGGTTATGGGCAGATGGGAATTTGTTAACGTCCGGTTGTAGAAAACCTGAACTTGACTTTAATTAAAATGAATCAACCGCGTGTGTAATGGTGATGGTCTCTTTCCGGCGGAGTCCGGGAAGTGAACACGGTTGTTGGAGTTATGCTTGACGTAGGTAGTCCAGGATCACTTCTTGATCATACCTTTATCGACCGTGCTTTCCCTTCTCTTCTCGCTCTCATTTGCGTATGTTAGCCACCATATATGCTAGTCGCTTGCTGCAGCTCCACCTCATACCTTTACCTTACCCATAAGCTTAAATAGTCTTGATCTCGCGGGTGCGAGATTGCTGAGTCCCCGTGGCTCACAGATACTTCCAAAACCAGTTTGCAGGTGCCTATGAGTCCGAGCAGATGACGCAACCAAGCTCAAGGAGGAGCTCGATGAAGATCTTGCCCTTTGTGTTGTTTCGTTCTAGTTGATCAGTAGTGGAGCCCAGTTGGGGTCGATCGGGGACCTTTGTCGCATCTGGGGTTCTTCTTTTATTTTGGTTCCGTAGTCGGACCTTGATTGTATCTGGATGATGTAATGTTTTATTCATGTAATTGTGTGAAGTGGCGATTGTAAGCCAACTATGTATCTCTTTCCCTTATGTATTACATGGGTTGTGTGAAGATTACCTCACTTGCGACATTGCTTTCAATGCGGTTATGCCTCTAAGTCGTGCTTCGACACGTGGGAGATATAGCCGCATCGAGGGCGTTACAGAGCGGCATCGACATGCCGTGGTAAAAATTTTGTCCCATTTGGGGCAGGTTTGGGTATAAGCTTCTTACAAACCAGACCTTCTCACAACAAGCATGATGGTTTCGGTAGGGAACGTGCCATCTTTGGGGACGAAACGATATTCGTTGCCTCTTATAGCTTTCAAATTTTTTCTAGTGTCAACATAGAACAACAGGAGTGTTGTCTTTAATTTTGGAATTTTTCAAGGTTCGTTTGGACATTTTTATACATTAACTTGGTTTTGTAGGCATTTCATGTGCATAATCCAAATTTGAACTACATGCACATGCTCCAGTGCATATAAATTGAATGAAAAATCAAATATGTGTCCTTGGTTGCATGCTTAGGTCCCATGCAAGAAATGAGAATGAATTTCAAACAGCCTGCCACCATCACTCGGCCACAAACATTGAGATACTTGGTTTTTAAATTCTAGTAAATCCAAAACTCGTCTGAAATTCATGAAACTTGGTATGCTATCATGGAGCGGCATCAACATGTCGTGGTAAATAATTTGTCCCATTTGGGGCAGGTTTGGGTATAAGATTCTCACAAACCAGAGCTTCTCACAACAAGCGTGATGGTTTCGGTAGGGAACGTGCCACCTTTGGGGACGAAACGATATCCATTGCCTCTTATTGCTTTCAAAAATTTTCTAGTGTCAACATAGAACAAAAGGACTGTTGTGTTTAATTTTGGAATTTTTCGAGGTTTGTTTGGACATTTTTATACATTAACTGGGTTTTCTAGCATTTTATGTGCATAATTCAAATTTGAACTACATGCACATGCTCTAGTGCATATAAATTGGTTGAAAAATCAAATTTGTGTCCTTCGGTGCATGCTTAGGTCCCATGCAAGAAATGGGAATGAATTCCAAACACCAGGGCACTATTGATTGCTGGCAAAACGTTGAGATACTTTGTTTTTGAATTCTAGTAAATCCAAAACTCATCTGAAATTCATTAAACTTGGAATGCTATAATGGAATGGCACCCGACATGCTGTGGTATTTTTCGTGTCCATTTTGAGAGAAGGCACACTCGAATAACAACCAACAAAGGCATTTTGAAACAAATAGTTGCCACTATAACATCTCAAACATTTTGTATAATTTAAATTGTATGTGTTTTGTTAACCATTCGCGTGACGCCATGCCTCACTCTTTTAATGGCTAGGAGGTGCCACGCAGATAGGTGCTTGAGTGCTTGACTAAACGGGAGGCGTGCGAGCTGTACTCCAATGTGGAGGATCATCGGGAAATGTGCGAGATGTATGCCGCGCAGGCTCACTGGGAAGCGAGCCCTTTGACTTCCATGGTCGCCCGCCTTGCTCGCATCCTCTACATTAATGGCACCTAAGCCGCAGTTTAATGTGGTTTTTAAATATAAAACACTCATCGCAAACGTTTTAGTTAGAACACCCGTATGCAAAACTGACAACTTCCCTGGGAAGCCAAGGGAAAATGTGCCTAGCAGGATTTGTGTAGCTCTTGATTGCAAACGTTTTAATTAGAACACACGTATGCAAACCGACAGCTTTCCCAGGAAGCCAAGAGAATATGTGCCGAGCAGGATTTCTGTAGCTCTTGATTGCACACGTTATAGATAGAACACCCGTATGCAAAGTAAGAGCTATGGTCATCCCTTCAACGCAAACGGTTGTTTTGGATGACCCATGTGCAACCACGTACAAACAATTTGGTAAGATTTGCATCTGTCATATTGGGTATGTTGCCATTTGTCAAACTGGAAAGATTGACATTTGTTGATCTACTAACATTGCCATTTGTCAATCCTTGCAACACTATGTTTTGTCAAAATATGCAGCTAGAAATCACTAGCACTATCTAATTTTTGCAACTAAAATTCAGTAATTAAGGATAGATTTCATTCATAGATTAAGAAGTCGTTCTTAATTTATACAAACAGTTCAACTCGACAGCTGAACCAACCAAACTTTTCCCCAATTGTTGCCAACCACGTACTAAAATAACTAGTTCAACTATATATACTAGCTAATTTTAAGTATGTTGTACAGTTCCACCACACATCTATAGTTAGATGAACTGAACAAACTAGCCCCTAAATACTACTACTATGGAGGGGCTTTGTGCTACTTCTGACAGCCTCGCCTCTGCCGAGCATGCTCAGTAAGAGTCAGAGGAGGAGGAGGCCCACGAGCTGGACAAATGCAATACGGTGTCTGCCGCTGTTGCACGTTCAATGACGCTCGCCAGCTCGAACGCCCACTGCCGCTCCAAACGATCCCTCTCGAAGTGGTCGGACTGCTCGTAGATCTCCTGATTCCTCACCTCTGCGTCGGCGTGTGCTATGGCCACGGCTGCGGTAAGGATTTTTGCATGCTCGACGAGGTGTTCCTCCTCCTCCCGTAGGAACTCGATGTAGCACGCAAGGTCGCTGATGCATGTGCGGGCCTCCACCTCCGCCTCCCTCCTTCGGGCGGCGGTGGCGGAGCGGGTGATGATCCCAAGGGTCGATGGTGGGCTGGCGGCCACGGCGGCGGATGATGGTGTGGCGGCCACGACAGCCACATCCCGCCTTCAGGCTGCGGTGGCAGAGCGGGTGATGGCCGGCAGCGGGGTGGCGGCCACAACGGCCACCTCCCGCCTACGGGCCGTGGCGGCGGAGTGGCCGATGGCCCTAGCTTTCGACGATGGTGTGGTGGCAATGGCGGCCGGCAACAGCTGCCGACGGGAAGCGGCGGCAGAGCATGTGGTGGGTGTTCCGCACACACCCAACAAGGACGCTACGCGCACTACACTACCCTGGGGACCGAGCCGCCGCCGCGATGTAGCCTCCAAGCTGGAGCTGTCCTCTAATGATGGCGGAGTGGCTGAGCGACGACGACGGACCGGTGCCATTGGCGATTGTGGAAGAAGCAGGCGAGATAAGCTACAGGGATGGAGGGGAAAATGCGACGCAGGACTCGCCAGCCCTGAGGGTTTATATAGCAGACCGGTAAGTATTGGGATTTTGGAGGACTTCACCGAGTCGGGCGGGAAGGTTGCACGGGAACGGGCTCACCGACGATTCATTAGCGCCACCGTTCAGCCAAAAGAACGCCCATGCGCGCTGCGCAAGCTTGCGCAGCAAGCCGTCTGCGGCAGCGGGGTATCAAGACGTGTGAGAGGAGGACAAAAGGACTCGTACACATACGGTTAATACAAAAAAAGGTTTGCGATTTAATTACCTACTAAACCCCCATCTTGGTTTATATGCAGGATTTAACTAATAAAATACGAATGCATGTCGCCAAAGATTATATCGTTGGATTCGTATTTGAACATAGTTTCCAGTTATACAATTTTTGTAACATGCATTAACACTTTTTTGGTTAAATTTAAGGTTATATACCAGCAAGTGTTTGCCCAGAACACACACGGCTTATTCCATCACAAAATCTTGGATGGATCAACTGTATGCCATGTATCGCACACGCAACTCTAATCGGATTCGTGCTTGATGTCTCCGACATTGCTCGCACAGTTCATCCTATTTGCCACATATCACTGTGCCGGCCTCTGCTCGCGTCCCTCAGCAAGCTCGGCTCGCAGTTAGGCGCCGCGGCACGCTCTGCTCGCGTCCATCGGCGCGCTCGGCTTGTGGACAGCTTTTCCTTGCGTGTTCAACTGCTATATGCATATATTTATATATATGGTTGCTCGTTGTTGAGGCGATCATTGAGCGCTTTGCTCGCGTCCCTCCATGCGTGCTCTGCCAGCGGCTGGGCATGCGCACGATCACGTTGGGGGCCCCATATGCATGCGATTGCGCCACGCGCGTTGCCACACGATGCGGTTACGTGCGGCACGATGGAGTTACGCGCTGCAAATTAGAACTGCCATCAGGGCCTGCCGATATTCCTGGACGTCCGACTTCCCTTTAATTCCCGCGGCCATTATAACCTTAGTATCTTCAACCTTTCGATCATGCCCCACAACATAACAAGCACACACATGACGACACATAGAGAGGGGATGTCTAGCGGCGCTCCAATGAAGTTCGGCGAGCATAGAGTGCAGACCCACGCGAGGGAGACGGATCTCTCGGTGGTGTACACTGATGTCGCTTGAAGCTATGTTGGTACTTCCCCAAAGAGGAAGAGATGATGCAGCACAGCGGCGATAAGTATTTCCCTCAGATATGAAACCAAGGTTATCGAACCCGTAGGAGAACCAAGCAACACAACGTAAACAGCCCCTGCACACAGATAACAAATCCTCGCAGCCCGACGTGTTAAAAGGGTTGTCAATCCCTTTCGGGTAACGGTGCCAGAAATTGGTGCGTGACGGGAAAAAGGTTATAATAGATTGAATAAATAGATCGCAAATAAAATAAAGTGCAGAAAAGTATTTTTGGGGTTTTGTATTAATAGATCTGGAAATAAAAGCAAATAAAAATAGATCGCAAAGGCAAATATATGAGAAAGAAGACCCCGGGGCCGTAGGTTTCACTAGTGGCTTGTCTCGAGAAAAAAATAGCAAAGCGGTGGGTGAACAAATTACTGTTGTGCAATTGATAGAACCTCAAAGAATTATGATGATATCCAGGCAATGATCATTATATAGTCATCACGTCCAAGATTAGTAGACCGACTCCTGCCTGCATCTACTACTATTACTCCACACATCGACCGCTATCCAGCATGCATCTAGTGTATTAAGTTCATGGAGAAACGGAGTAATGCAATAAGAACAATGACATGATGTAGACAAAATCTATCTATGTAGATATAGACCCCATCTTTTTATCCTTAGTAGCAACAATACATACGTGTCATTTCCCTTTCTGTTACTGGGATCAAGCACCGTAAGACCGAACCCACTACAAAGCACATCTTCCTATTGCAAGATTAATAGATCAAGTTGGACAAACAAAACCCAAATATCGAAGAAGAAATACGAGGCTATAAGAGATCATGCATCAAAGATATCAAAGAAACTCAAATACTTTCATGGATATAAAAAGATAGATCTGATCATAAACTCAAAGTTCATCGATCCCAACAAACACACCACAAAAGAGTTACATCATAGGGATCTCCAAGAGACCATTGTATTGAGAATCAAGAGAGAGAGATGAAGCCATCTAGCTACTAACTACGGACCCGAAGGTCTACAAAGAACTACTCACCCATCATCGGAGAGGCACCAATGGAGGTGGTGAACCCCATCCGAGATGGTGTCTAGATTGGATCTGGTGGTTCTAGACTCTACGGTGGCTAGATGAATATTTCGTCGACTCCCCTAGGGTTCTGGGATTTTTGGGGTATTTATAGAGCAAAGAGGCGGTCTGGGGGGCACCCGAGGTGGGCACAACCCACCAGGGCGCGCTTGGGCCTCCTGGCGTGCCATGGTGGGTTGTGCCCCCCTCCGGGCACCCCCCAGGCGCAGCCAGGGCCCGTTGTGTTCCTTTTGGCCCATAAAAATTCTCCGTAAAGTTTCGTGGCATTTGGACTCCGTCTGATATTGATTTTCTATGATGTAAAAAACATGGAAAAAACAGGAACCGACACTTGGCACTATGTCAATAGGTTAGTACCAAAAAATGATATAAAATGATTATAAAACATCCAAGATTGATAATATAACATCATGGAACAATCAAAAATTATAGATACGTTGGAGACGTACCAGCATCCCCAAGATTAACTCCTACTCGTCCTCGAGTAGGTAAGTGATAAAAACATAATTTTTGATGTGGAATGTTGCCTATCATATAATATTATATTCTTTTCTTTATAGCATGGACAATTGGACTTTTAGTTGTTCAAAGCAATAGTCTAGTTTTGACATGATAATTTAAACACTCAAGCATATCAACAAGCAACCATGTATTTCAAAATATCAATGCTAAAATAAGTTATCCCTAGCCCATCATGCTCAAACATTGATCCATTCATGAAACACACTCACATATTAGCTATACCCAATACTGAAGTATGATCATATTTCCTCCTAGTTGGTGCTTTTATAAGAGAAGATGGAGACTCAATAAATTGCATAAAGTAAAAGAAAGGCCCTTCGCAGAGGGAAGTAGGGATTTGCAGAGGTGCCAGAGCTCAAAGCGAAAAACTTAGAGATAAAAATATTTTGGGAGGTGTATGCATCCCACCAACGAAAACGACTTAGAGTTCGCAATACTTTCCATGCATAGATATATCATAGGCGGTTCCTAAACAGAAAATAAAGTTTATTCCTTTTTCCACCATACTTTCACTTTCCATGGCTAACCGTATCCACGGGTTCCCTTCATACCAACACTTTTGAAGGAATTTATTATTTGACAACATAAAGTAAATTCATTTTTGCATTTCGGGACTGGGTATCCCTAATACCTTTGCCTTACTCTCGTGCAATGACAAGTGAATAAACAATCATCTTGAGAATAACACATCTAGCATGGAAAATATTAGCCACCCCTCACCGCTCTGTGAGCGAAACAAACACACAAAAGAGAAGTTTATTTTGAAAATTAGAGATGGCAGATGCAAATTTGCTTGGAACGGCAAAAGAATACCGCATATAGGTAGATATAGTGGACTCATGTGGCAAAACTGGGTTAAAGGTTTTTGGATGCACAAGTAGTGATCATACTTAGTGCAAAATGAAGGCTAGCAAAAGATTGGGAAGCGACCAACTAAGAAACGAATAATCTCATAAGCAAGCAATAAGCATAAATAACACCAAATAATGCACCATAAGTAGGATATAATATCATTGCATGACTACTGACTTTCGTACTTGCATAGGGAATCACAAACCTTAACACCAATATTCTTACTAAAGCATAATTACTCACCAACATAACTCACATATCACATCATCATATCTCAAAACTATTACTAAGAATCAAGTTCATTTTGTCCAATGATCTTCATGAAAGTTTTTATTATATCCTTCTCGGATATCTATCACTCTGGGACTAATTTTTCTTGTATTGCTTTTGACAAGCTCCAACAAATATAAGTGAAGATCATGAGCATAATAATTTTTTCTTTCTCTCAAATTAATTTAAGTGAAGCAAGAGAGAATTTCGTGAAAATTTTACTAACTCTCAAATAAATCTAAGTGAAGCAAGAGAGCATTTCTTCAAAAATACTAAAGCACACCGTACTCAAAAAGATACAAGTGAAGCATTAGAGCAAGTTCATTGCTTATAAAAATTTAAGTGAACCATAGAGAGCAATTCTAACAAGTCATGACATAATTTTGGCTCTCTCAAAAAGGTGTGTCCAGCAAGGATTGATGAGTTAAAACACAAAATAAAACAAGCAAACACTCATATCATACAAGACGCTCCAAGCAAAACACATATCGTGTGACGAATAAAAATATAGTTTCGAGTAAAATACCGATGATCGTTGGAAGAAAGCGGGGATGCCACTCGGGGGCATCCCCAAGCTTAGTTGGTTGCTATTTTTTGGATAATAGCTTGGGATGTCGGGGCATCCCCAAGCTTAGGCTCTTACATCCTTCCTTCACCCATCGTAAGATAACCCAAAACATGAAAACCTCAATCACACAAAACTCAACAAAACCTTCGTGAGATCCGTTAGTATAAGAATAATAAACCACTACTATAAGTGTTGTATCAAACCAATTCATATTTTGTTTTTGTATTATATCTACTATATTCCAACTTTTCTATGGCAAAAACTCATCAAAGAAAACCATAGAGCCATAAGATAAGCACACAACACAAAGAAAACAGAATCTGTCAAAACAAAACATTCTGTAGCAATCTGACTATTTCGAATACTTTTGTAACTCCAAAAATTCTGAAAACTTAGGACAACCTTAGCAATTTGTATATTGATCTACTGCAAATGGAATGGGTATTTTATCTCTCTCTGGTAAAAAATGAAAATTAATTTCATGAATGTAAAAGTTTCTGTTTTTTCAGCAAGATCAAACAACTATCACCCAAGAAGATCCTAAAGGATTTACTTGGCACAAACACTAATTAAAACATAAAAAACACAATCATAACAGTAGCATAATTGTGCTAACACCCAAAAACAGGAAACAAAAAGCAAAAATAAAATTTATTCATTGGGTTGCCTCCCAACAAGCGCTATAGTTTTACGCCCTTAGCTAGGCATAAAGCAAGGATCTAAGTTTTGTCTTCCGAAGTTTTGGCAATTTTGTAAGGGTTTTCTCAAACCCGGGAGGCTCTTTACGCTTCCCTAAATTCTCCAGGAAGAAACCATCTTAAGTTCCAAAATATCGAATCGCTTATTACAAAGAGTAATCAGGGCATTCGTGCGATTGATACTACCATTGAGGTGTTTGAGGGGTTCATTGTATTTTTGTATTTCAACCATATGTTTATGCAAATCACCAAGTTTGTCCAACATTTGAGCTCCCTCAGGGGTAAAAGGAAACCCCTTCTTTTGAGGTGGAATTCCCAAAATTCCCTCTAAGATTTCATAGGCAACATTGGCATCAAGTTCAATGAAGTTTCCTTTAGCGGCAAAATCGAGAAGTTGTCTATGATGCAAAACCAATCCTATGTAAAAATTTCAAAGCAAAACTTTAGCGTTCCCCTTCAAATTGGAAATACAATATGATTCCATAAGCCTATACCAGGAATCTTTCAAATTTATCCTTGTCCTTGTTTGAAGTAAAGGACTTCAAAATCTGGTGACAAAGGAGGAGTAGGGATGCTAGCCATCGAGATTAGAAACCAAGAGAACGGCAAACGGAAAGAGAGGCGAATAAAACGACAAATTTTTGTGAAGTGGGGGAGAGGAAAATGAGAGGCAAATGGAAAATAATGTAAATTGCGAGGAGATGAGATTTGTGATTAGGAACCTGGTATATGTTGAAGATCGTCCCTGGCAAGGGCGCCAGAAATTCCTTTTGATGTCACTTGAAGCTACGTCGGTATTTCCCCAAAGAGGAAGGGATGATGCAGCATAGCGGCGGCAAGTATTTCCCTCAGATATGAAACCAAGGTTATCGAACCAGTAGGAGAACCAAGCAACACAACGTAAACAGCCCCTGCACACAGATAACAAATCCTCGCAACCCGACGTGTTAAAGGGGTCCTCAATCCCTTTCGGGTAACGGTGCCAGAAATTGGTGTGTGACGAGAAAAAGGTTATAATATATTGAATAAATAGATCGCAAATAAAATAAAGTGTAGCAAAGTATTTTTGGGTTTTTGGATTAATAGATCTGAAAATAAAAGAAAATAAAACATATCGCAAAGGCAAACATTTTGTTAGCACCTTTAGGATCGACAAAACCTTCTGGTTGCATCATATACAACTCTTTTTAAGAAATCCATTAAGGAATGTAGTTTTGACATCCATTTGCCAGATTTCATAAAATGTGGCAATTTGCTAACATGATTCGGACAAACTTAAGCATCGCTACGAGTGAGAAAATCTCATCGTAGTCAACACAATGAACTTTGTCAAAACCTTTTTCGACAAGTCTAGCTTTGTAGATAGTAACACTACTATCAGCGTCCGTCTTCCTCTTAAAGATCCATTTATTTTCTATGGCTTGCCGATCATTGAGCAAGTCAACCAAAGTCCACACTTTGTTCTCATACATGGATCCCATCTCAGATTTCGTGGCCTCAAGCCATTTCGCGGAATCTGGGCTCATCATCGCTTCCTCATAGTTCGTAGGTTCGTCATGGTCAATTAACATGACCTCCAGAACAGGATTACCGTACTACTCTGGTGTGGATATCACTCTGGTTAACCTACGAGGTTCGGTAGTAACTTAATCTGAAGTTACATGATCATCATCATTAGCTTCCTCACTAATTGGTGTAGGAGTCACATAAACAGATTTTTGTGATGAACTACTTTCCAATAAGGGAGCAGGTATAGTTACTGTTGGGGAACGTTGCAGAAAACAAAAATTTTCCTACTTGTTTCACCAAGATCATCTAGGAGTTCATATAGCAACGAGTGATTAGATGCATCTACATACCTTTGTAGATCGCGCACGGAAGCGTTCAAAAGAACGGTGATGATGTAGTCGTACTCGACGTGATCCAAATCACCGATGACCAGCGCCGAACGGACGGCACCTCCGCGTTCAACACACGTACGGGACGGGAGACGTCTCCTCCTTCTTGATCCAGCAAGGGGAAAGGAGAGGTTGATGAAGATCCAGCAGCACGACGGCGTGGTGGTGGATGCAGGGCGTCACAGCAGCAGGGCTTCGCCGAGACTACGAGGGAGAGACGTAACGGGGGGGGGGGGGTGGAGGCGCCAGGGGCTGGTGTAAAATCCCTCCTCTCCCCTCCACTATATATAGGGGTGCCAAGGGGGGGGGTGCCGGCCCTAGTAGATGCCATCTACTAGGGGGGGCGGTGGCCAAGGGGAGGTTTCCCTCCCCCCCAAGGCACCTAGGGGTGCCTTCCACCACATGGACTCTTCCATGGTGGAAACCCTAGGCGCATGGGCCTATAGGGGCTGGTGCCCTTGGCCCATCTAGGCCAAGGCGCACCCCCTACAGCCCATGTGGCCCCCCGGGACAGGTGGCCCCACCCGGTGGACCCCCGGGACCCTTCCGGTGGTCCCGGTACAATACCGATAACCCCGAAACTTGTCCTGATGCCCGAAATAGCACTTCCTATATATAATTCTTTACCTATGGACCATTCCGGAACTCCTCGTGACGTCCGGGATCTCATACGGGACTCCGAACAACATTCGGGTTTCTGCATATACATATCTTCATAACCCTAGCGTCACCGAACCTTAAGTGTGTAGACCCTACGGGTTCGGGAGACAAGCAGACATGACCGAGACGACTCTCCGGTCAATAACCAACAGCGGGATCTGGATACCCATGTTGGCTCCCACATGCTCCACGATGATCTCATCGGATGAACCACGATGTCGAGGATTTAATCAATCCCGTACGCTATTCCCTTTGTCTATCGATATGTTACTTGCCCGAGATTCGATCATCGGTATCCCAATACCTCGTTCAATCTCGTTACCGGCAAGTCACTTTACTCGTACCGTAATGCATGATCCCGTGACCAGACACTTGGTCACTCTGAGCTCATTATGATGATGCATTACCGAGTGGGCCCAGTGATACCTCTCCGTCATACGGAGTGACAAATCCCAGTCTTGATCCATGTCACCCAACAGACACTTTCGGAGATACCCGTAGTCTACCTTTATAGTCACCCAGTTACGTTGTGACGTTTGGCATACACAAAGCACTCCTACGGTATCCGGGAGTTACACGATCTCATGGTCTAAGGAAAAGATACTTTGACATTGGAAAAACTCTAGCAAACGAACTATACGATCTTGTGCTATGTTTAGGATTGGGTCTTGTCCATCACATCATTCTCCCAATGATGTGATCTCGTTATCAATGACATCCAGTGTCCATAGTCAGGAAACCATGACTATCTGTTGATCAACGAGCTAGTCAACTAGAGGCTCACTAGGGACATGTTGGTGTCTGTTATTCACACATGTATTACGATTTCCGGATAACACAATTATAGCATGAATAAAGACAATTATCATGAACGAGGAAATATAATAATAATGCTTTTATTATTGCCTCTAGGGCATATTTCCAACCGTTACCTCATCAAGTTCTACTTTCCTCCCACTCACTTCTTTCGAGAGAAACTCCTTCTCTAGAAAGGATCCATTCTAAGCAACAAATATCTTGCCTTCGGATCTGTGATAGAAGGTGTACCCAACAGTTACTTTTGGGTATCCTATGAAGACGCACTTCTCCGACTTGGGTTTGTGTCATGGAGTTGACACGACAGATGTCCTAGAGCAAGGACTTAGTCGTAGGGCCATCACACTAGGAATCTTAAAGGGGTTAATCGGGACAAAGGACACACGAGAGAGTTTTTATACTAGTTCGGCCCCTTACGATGAAGGTAAAAGCCTACGTCTAGTTGGGATTGGTATTGCTGAAGTTTCGATCTCCAAGGGGCTCAAATCGCCGGCTTGGTTCTCGACTTGGTTGTTTTTTCCCCTAAACCGCCACCAGGTCGTCCCCTTATATACACGGGGTTGACGCTTGGTGGCCTACAGAGTCCCGGCCGGCTCACAATCGTGTCTGGCTCGGTGACTTCCTTTACATGCCTTTCTTTACAAGTCTTTCCTTACATACGGCGGTTTACAATATCAGGCCTTAAGCCGGCCCCAGGCCTTTGGGCCTTCTATACGTTTAGTAAACTATCATCTTGAATATTTATTGGGCTTCTTATGTAACCCGCCATTAGGGCTGACCCGGCCCCTCCTGGGCGGGTCATACTGGTAGTAATATCCCCAACATTAGGCCCCAGGTTGACTTTGAACTTTGTTCTTTGTCAATCTTCAATATTTAGATGGAATACATCCTCTGTCTGAAAACTTCTGTAACCCGTCGTGACATCATCTTCTGAAATCACAAAAAACTTTCATGACGTCATCTTCCAACGGATCTTTTATTTCTTAATGCATTCCGAGAATCGAGGCGTCCGTCTAGTTGGATAATCATTATTCAGGTCTCCTTGATTTTCGCGCCCGCCTGTTCGTGTACTCCCTTATAAATAGGCAGGACCTAGGTCTTTTTCATTCTCCCCCTTCGGTCGTCTTCCTCCTCTCACTGTTTTGCTGCCGCCCGAGCTCTACCGCCGCCGCCGCAGATCTCCTCGTCTTCTCCACCTCAGGCCGCTGCATCGACCTGATTTGACCAGAGAAACGCGATGAACCTCCGCAGTAGCCCTGCATCTGTAAGTCCCTTTCCTTCTCTGCCTTAGATCTGCATTACGGCTTCTTGAGTTCGTCGGTGTTTCTCGCCGTCCGTTACAGACTCTTGATAGATTTCACCTCTGATGCCCTTCCCTGATCGTCAGATAGTGTAGAACTGCTGCGGTAGCTGTTTTGCATTCATTTTTGATAGCAGTAGATCCCTTTTTTCCTGCATAGATGCTTTGCTAGCTGGTAAACTCATCTATACTGGACTTTTAGGTCTAGAATATTTTTCTTTTTGGGACAGCCATTTGATCCAAAATAATAATGATAGCTTGGTGAAACTTGTTTATGCCAACACTTAGCTGAATCTGCTTTCTGAGAAAGTCTGTAGTCATGGCGGCTTACCACTCCAGCTTTCTTTTCCTTATATGTCATTAGCCTTTAGTTTAAGCCGCCGTTACTTGTTTTACAACTTCAACCTTTAACTATTAATTTTGCCGTAAATTGAACTGGCATCTTGTTTTTCCTTTTTCAGTCCCTTGCACATCATGCCGTCAAAGACACCCACCATCTGCAATTGGGTCCCCTCAACCATAACTGAGGAGCGTTTAAAAGAGTTCTTCCTCATTGGGTTTCTGCCCTCAAGAAACATCATGTCTTATCGTGCTCCTGACCCGGAAGAAGAACGACCCAATCCAAAAGACGGCGAAGTGATCGTGTTTACTGACCACATGAACCGAGGCTTCTCACCGCCCGATTCAAAGTTTTTCAGAGAAGTTCATCACTTTTTCAAACTCCATCCTCAGGATATTGGGCCCAATTCCATATCCAATATTTGTAACTTCCAAGTGCTCTGTGAGGTATATCTTCAGCAAGAGCCGACTGTGCAATTATTTAGAGAGTACTTCTATCTGAACTGGCAGAACAACTGCACCAATGGCCTTAGCTTAGAACTTGGAGGCATCTCAATTCAGCGCCGGCAGGGTGCTGTCTTCCCTCTCATAGTTTTACCAAGTCACCCAAAGGAGTGGAACCAAACTTGGTTTTACTGTCAGGACATCTCACCCGCCAGCGAGAAGCCACTGCCGGGTTATCGCCCGATCGTCTTGACTCCAAGTTCGCCCTGCCAGATAAACTTACCGTTGCTGAACACAAGAAGCTGCTTCCATCTATCAGAAGAATCAACGGTTTGTTGGGGAATGATTTAACCGGAGTCGATCTAACCCGCTATTGGATCTCATGGCGGATTATTCCATTAAGTCATCATTCAAAATTGATGTATGAATATGGTGGAGACCCGAACGACTCTCTCCGTCATACCCCGGTTCAACTAACCGAGGAGGACATTGTCGCGATGTCAAACGTTCTGGTGAATGCGAAGTATGAAGATTGCAGTGTTGTTGGGTTAAATCCCTTCTGTAAATTTAACCCGGCACCAGAAGTAAGGATATTCTGATCTTTTTTCCTTCGTATTTTGTCTAGCCGTATTTTTTTTCACTGATCCTTCCTCTTGTCTTTGTAGGCCAACTCTGACTTTTGGAAAGCGAAATATGATCACGAAGCTACCAAGAAGGCGAAACTCGCCGCCATGAACGCCGAGAAATCGACCCGGAGATTGAAGAAGAAAAAGAAAACCACTGTTAAAGATTTAATGAAACTTGATGACACGTCTGACTCGGAGGTAGCCCTTGATTCCCTTGGCCAATTTTTTAGCAATCTTATTGACACTGATCCTTACGAGGATGACACTGGGGCCCGTCGGGCTGGGGAAGCAGAGGTAACTATCATTTCCTCCGACTCAGAGCCCTTACCAAGACACAAAGTTCGACGAGTGATCCGTAAAGTAAGGTTTTCTAATCCCTTAGCTCACTTGGATCCCAACTTTCATTTGAAAAAGCAGCAACATGAAAGTCGTCGTGAAGTTGGGATTGAAGATGAACCGGCTATCGTCCTTCAACAGACCCCTCGGAAATGCCCGAACGAGGTTTACTTGTTACTATCCTTAACTCGCTTTAATGAATCCTGCTCCTTGTATTTCTTTTAACTCTTTTCTTTTACCTTTTCAGGAGATGTCTCAGTCCTCAGGCGACTCATCACAAACACAATTTCCGGCTTTTAGGACTGCTCCTGGGTAATCAGAAATCCTCTTTTCTTCCGGGTTGCTCAATTGTATCTTGATGCTGACAATCCTGCAATATATTTTCCTTAGCGGCCAGGCTAAATCCAAGAAGGCGAAGGCAGCAAAACCGGTGGAAGACCCGCCAGTGCTAGCATCTGACCCGGCTAGGCCGCCTTCTCCATTAACTGATGCCCCAGAAGACCCGCCTATTGTCAATGAAGCAAATCCTTCGGAGCCGTCCCTTGACGAAGCCACTATGAATCCTTCTACAGCTGGACCGTCAAGCTCAACCGACCCGCCGTCTCCACGTGCTCAAGATGTTCAAATTACTGGGAGCCGCTTTGTTGAGCCGGGGAACCCAACAGTGTTGGCTCGGTGCACAGCAAAGCAAGAAGCATTGGAGAGGCATAAGGTTCGCTTTGATGTTGCCAACTATGACCGTCTCAATGCCAGTGATATCTTATCCGGCTATCTCAGTCATGTACACTCCAGTCGTGAGTCTGAGATCGAGATGGTCAAGCAGCTTCAGTCAAAGTATGAGCTACGTTATTTCCAGTTTACTAATATTCCTTCAGCCCCCAAGTCTTCAGATTATGAGAGAAACGGAATAACCTGTAGACTTAAAGTACAGGTCAAGACTTTTACCTCTGAATCTTTGCCTAATATTGATAGAAACAAAAACTTCACCTATAGTCCCCAAGGACCGGTTTATTTTGATCATCAATGAATCGGTACTTAGAATTAAAACCGTCTTCAAAGTACTTAACACTCCGGTTTAACCTTGATAAACTTGCTGAACTGCGTACATTAGCCCCCAAGTGCCAAGTGCTGTTACTTTGTAAGGGACTTGGGACTTTAAATATGCTTGTAGAGTCGTAAAAATTTGATTTGGCATACATTAGCCCCCAAGTGTCAAGTGGTTTACTCGTAAAGTACTTTGAGACTTGAATCTTGAATTTGGATATTTGAATTTGAAACCAAGTCTTGACTTATCTGAACGTTTCACAGAATTCCTTGTTTGAATTGAACTCTCAATTGTCGGACGCAAAGACCCGGCTAGCAAGTCAGGAGTCCGAAATCAAATCTTCCACTTCCAAACTGCAAATGAGCCTTTCTGCAACGGAAAATTTGAAGAACAGCCTTGCTACCAAGGAAAAGGCTTGGGAAAATGAGAAAACACTTCTGACCTGACGAGCTGAGACAGCCGAAACAGTTCTGAAAGAAATTTCAACAGAGCTGAACAGTTTAAAGGGCCGGGTGTCTCAGATGGTCGCTGCTATCTTTGGAAGCTGCCTGATTTGACCTTTCGTATAATTTTTGCCAAACCGGAATATAACCCGCCAACTTACTTTGTTAAAAATATATGCAGGTCCGCGAAGTAAAAATCTGAGCCAAGACCCGTTGATTAAACTGAAGGCAGTATACACCTTGGTTGAACAATTGTATATTGGTGCACAACAGGCTCTGGCCGCTATCTCTCCTGCAAATCAAGGACCCAACCGGCTCAGCGATGTCCTGAAGAAGCTGTCCATCCTGCCTGCCAGATTCCAAGAAGTAAAACGCTCCTGCGCGCGAGCCGGAGCTCTGACTGCCCTAAGCCGCTCCAAGGCTTGGGTGTCAGACCTAGACCCGGCGGACGTAGCAAGAGGTTACCCTACTGTGAAGGAGGACGGGTGTCCGTTTGATCAGGATGATTTCATAGCGTGCGTGCGCGAAGTCCGGCCTCAGGCGACTAGTCTTGGAGATGAAACAATGTTGACAAGTACCAGCCGAGTTTTGATAGTGAAAATAAGAAGATGGCCACTCCTTCACACAAAGTAGCAGATCTGATCCCACCAGTGCGAGAAGATACCTTTGCCCCGGAAATTGACCCGGTCGGCCTGATTGACGACGAAGCCGAATTTGTCGCCGTGAACGGCTTTGATTGGTCAAAATCCAACTTCCAGCAAACAGAAGGTGGTGAACTGGCGAGGGAGGGACGATGATCATCTTCGTGGGCTTATAAAGCCTTGTAATAACTTAGTTGCTAAAACACCGCATGTTTTCTTATGCCATCACGCATAAAATACTTCTATGTGAACCTGCTTCCAGATGTCAATGTATGCATCGTTTAATGTTTGTCTCTGCAATGTTTGAGTTCTGTTCTTGTGAATACAAGGAAAAGACTGGCAAGGCGGTTTAGAACCAAATGGGCTTAAACACCTAATTTACAGCCAATATATTTACCTCAATAAAAAGTAGAGACAAATATAAAGAAAGGATAAAGGTTAATACTAACTCTTGAGTTAACGCAGCGGGTAAGCGCGTATAAGTAAGAACCATACCTTGTCCTTGTTGATCCTTAGATCGCCGGTTTTAATAATCCGGGTGGTGAACTTTGGATCCTTGAGCCACCGGCTTGAATAACCCGGGCGGCTGTGTTGTCGAATAATTGAGCCGGTGAAGAAAACCAGGATATCTTATTTGTAATATTGAAACAACAAAAGCTAAAAGGCAAGCAACAGATAATAAACATAATTTTAACTCTGTATTCAAAAGGCTGGGGGTTTCTGATTCGAATACGATCAGTAAACCAGACCAAAGGGGTTAAGCTAAGGTTCGAATACGACCATATAGCCCCTAGTGGCTTTGGCGTTGCGCCGATCAAGAGGGTACCGACATCTATGTTCTCTTTGGTTCGAATATGACCTATGTTTGAACAGGAAGCCCCCAAATGACCTTGAGAGGTTTTTAATGACCCTGATTCGAATATGATCCAAGTCGGACTCAAAAGGGTTTAAGCTATGATTCGGATATGATCAAGAAGCCCCCAAGTGAGTTTGTCCTTGAGCCGATCAAGAGGGTTACGACGGCTATGTTCTCTTTGGTTCAAATACGACCTATGTTTGAACAGGAAGCCCCCAAGTGACCTTGAGATTTGCAGCTAGATTCGGATACGATCATAAGCTGGACCAAAAAGGTTAAACTTGATTCAAATATGATCAGTTCCTTAGTAGTCATTTGTAAGTAAGAAATAATAAAGATGAATAGTTTGTGAAAAGAAAAGAGACCGATGGTCTTACTTTATTGCTTATCATAGTATATACAACGTGAACGTATGTACATGTTGAGAGCCGGTGGCTCAGGTGTAATATGGCCGAAGTTGAGCAATGTTCCATGGCCGGCGGGTCTCCTCTTCCGACTTACGTGAGTCTGCATGCTCTCGAACGTCAATGAGGTAGTATGACCCATTGTTTAAATTTTTACTAACCACAAAGGGTCCTTCCCAAGGTGGGGATAACTTGTGTGCATCTGAAAGATCCTGGATGAGCCGGAGCACCAAGTCGCCTTCCTGAAAAGTCCTGGACTTAACCCGGCAGCTGTGATAACGATGCAGGTACTGTTGATAAATTGCTGACCGCGCCGCTGCCAAGTCTCTTTCTTCATACAACAAGTCAAGCGCATCCTGTCTGGCTTTTTCATTCTTAGCTTCAACATAAGCTGCCACACGGGGCGAGTCATGACGGATGTCACTAGGCAACACTACTTCTGCTCCATAAACCATGAAGAAGGGTGTGTAACCCGTAGACCTATTGGGCGTAGTATTGATGCTCCATAACACTGAGGGTAACTCCTCTACCCAACAACCCGGCGTTCGCTGTAAAGGAACCATAAGCCGGGGTTTTAGCCCTTTTAGAATTTCCTGATTGGCTCTCTCAACTTGACCATTGGATTGAGGATGAGCTACAAAAGAAACATCAAGCCGGATGTGCTCTCGCTGACAAAACTCTTCCATAGCCCCTTGGGACAGATTAGTGCCATTGTCTGTGATAATACTGTGTGGAAAACCGAAACGGAAGATTACTTTTTTCATGAACTGAACCGCCGTGGCTGCATCACACTTACTTACAGGCTCCGCCTCAACCCATTTGGTGAACTTATCTACTGCCACCAAGAGATGTGTCTTTTTATCCTTAGACCTTTTGAAAGGTCCCACCATGTCAAGCCCCCAGAACGCAAACGGCCAAGTAATTGGAATCATCCGGAGTTCTTGAGCCAGCACATGCGCCCGTCATGCAAATTTTTGACATCCATCACATCTACTGACCAGATCTTCTGCATCAGCGTGAGCCATCAACTAGTAAAAAACATGACAAAATGCTTTGGCCACTAAAGATTTTGACCCGGCGTGATGACCGCAATCGCCTTCATGGATCTCACGAAGGATTTCTTGACCTTCTTCGGGGGAAACACACCGTTGAAACCCTCCGGAAACACTGCGATGAAATAACTCTCCATCCGAAATCGTCATGGACTTAGATTGCCGGGTTATCTACCGAGCCAGGGTATCATCCGCCGGCAACTCTCCCCGGGTCATGTAAGCCAAAAACGGCACCGTCCAATCTGGGATGACATGAAGAGCCGCTACCAACTGCGCCTCTGGGTTAGGAATAGCTAAATCTTCTTCTGTGGGCAACTTGACAGAGGGGTTATGCAAAACATCCAAAAAGGTGTTGGGTGGCACCGGCTTACGCTGAGACCCCAGCCGGCTTAAAGCATCAACTGCTTCGTTCTTTCGACGGTCAATGTGTTCCACCTGATAACCTTTAAAATATCCTGCAACAGCATCAACCTCTCGGTGATAAGCCGCCATGAGAGGGTCTTTGGAATCCCACTTGCCAGATACCTGTTGAGCCACTAGATCTGAGTCACCAAGACATCTGACCCGGCTCAAGCTCATCTCCTTTGCCACTCGAAGACCATGGAGCAAGGCTTCATACTCTGTTGCGTTGTTAGTGCATGGAAACATCAACTGTAACACATAACAAAATTTATCACCTTGTGGGGAAGTTAACACGACTCCAGCCCCCGAGCCTTCCAATTGCCTGGATCCATCAAAATGAATAGTCCAATATGTGTTGTCTGGCTTCTCTTCTGGCATCTGCATCTCTGTCCAGTCATTGATGAAGTCAACTAGGGCTTGAGACTTAATTGCAGTACGTGGAACATACTTCAACCCATGAGACCCGAGCTCAATTGCCCACTTGGCGACTCGCCCCGTGGCTTCTCTGTTTTGAATAATGTCTCCCAAAGGAGCAGAGCTAACCACAGTGATTGGATGCCCCTGAAAGTAATGCTTAAGCTTCCGGCTCGCCATGAACACCCCATAAACAAGCTTCTGCCAATGTGGATATCGTTGCTTAGACTCAATTAGCACTTCACTGACATAATAAACTGGTCGCTGAACCGGATGCTCTTTGCCAGCCTCCCAACACTCTACCATAATAGCCACACTAATAGCTCGTGAGTTGGCAGCTACGTATAACAATAGTGGCTCTTTCTCAATTGGAGCAGCCAGGACCGGTGGCTTAGCCAGTTGTGCCTTCAGATCCTCAAAAGCAGCATTCGCAGCATCGCTCCAAACAAAAACATTTGTTTTCTTCATCAACTGATACAGAGGCATAGCCTTTTCCCCTAACCGGCTTATGAACTGGCTCAAAGCAGCCACATGACCCGCCAGTCGTTGAACATCATTGACGTAGGTTGGTATGGCTAGGGATGTAATTGCCTTGATTTTCTCCGGGTTAGCTTCAATACCTCGGTTAGACACCAAAAAACCCAAAAGCTTGCCGGCTGGCACTCCAAAAACACACTTGGCCGGGTTAAGCATCATTTTGTAAACCCGAAGATTATCAAAAGTCTCTTTCAGGTCTGTGATCAAGGTTTCCTCTTCCCTGGATTTCACCACTATATCATCCACATAAGCATCAACATTGTGCCCAATTTGATCGTGAAGACAATTCTGCACACACCGCTGGTAAGTCGCCTGGGCGCTCTTAAGCCCAAAAGGCATAGACACATAGCAGAAAGCTCCAAAAGGAGTTATAAAAGCTATCTTCTCTTGATCCTTGACTGCCATCTTAATCTGATGATAACCGGAATAAGCATCTAAGAAACTCAAGCGTGCGCAACCCGACGTAGCATCAATGATCTGATCAATACGGGGGAGAGAAAAAGGATCAGCCAGACAAGCCTTGTTCAAATCTGTGTAATCCACACACATACGCCAGGTGCCATTCTTTTTTAGTACAAGCACTGGGTTAGCTAACCATTCGGGGTGAAAGACCTCCACAATGAACCCGGCTGCCAAGAGCCGGGCCACCTCCTCTCCAATGGCCTTGCACCTTTCTTCATTGAACCGTCGAAGAAACTGTTTGACAGGTTTGAACTTTGGATCGATTTAAGAGTGTGCTCAGCGAGTTCCCTCGGGACACCCGGCATGTCTGAAGGTTTCCATGCAAAGATGTCCCGGTTCTCACGGATGAACTCGATGAGCGCGCTTTCCTATTTCGGATCCAAGTTTGCACTGATGATGAACTGTTTGGATGAGTCGCCAGGTACAAAGTCAACCATCTTAGTGTCATCAGCTGATTTGAATGTCAACTCCGGCTCATGCTCTGTTGTTGGTTTCTTTAATGACGTCATGTCCGCCGGGTCAACATGATCCTTGTAGAATTTTAACTCCTCTATTGCACAAACAGATTCAGCATAGGCAGCATCACCTTCTTCACATTCCAAGGATATCTTCCGGCTCCCATGTACTGTAATGGTGCCCTTATGACCCAGCACCTTGAGCTGCAAATATACGTAACACGGCCGAGCCATGAACTTGGCATAAGACGGCCGCCCAAACAGAGCATGATATGGGCTTTTGATCTTAACCACTTCAAAGGTTAATTTTTCCGCTCTGGAGTCATACTCATCCCCAAAGGCTACTTCCAATTCAATCTTACCAACTGGGTATGCCGATTTTTACCAGGTACCACACCGTGAAAAACAGTGTTGGATTGTTTAAGATTTTTATCCGTCAATCCCATCCGGCGGAACGTCTCATAGTAGAGGATGTTGATGCTGCTGCCTCCATCCATGAGCACCTTAGTAAACTTGTACCCACCAACCTGAGGTGCCACTACCAAAGCCAAGTGACCCGGATTATCAACCCGAGGCGGGTGATCCTCTCTGCTCCACACAATAGGCTGCTCCAACCAACGTAGATAACATGGAATTGCCGGTTCAACGGCATTAACAGCCCTCTTGTGGAGTTTCTGGTCCCTCTTACATAAACTAGTAGTAAAGACATGATACTGTCTGCTACTCAACTGCTTCGGGTTGCTCTGATAGCCGGATTGCTGCTGCTGCTGATTCCCTTGGCCGTGTTGTTGATTATATCCTCCTTGGTGACCAAGATAACCCTGACCGTGAAAACCTCCTCCGCTTGAACCGGCGCCTGGGCCCTGAAAGCCGCCTCCACCTGAGCCGCCACCTGGGCCGTGACCCACATCAAATGCATTTGAATTTTTAAATGCCTTCATGATCGGGCAATCCTTCCACAAGTGGGTGGCCGGTTTCTTCCGGGTGTCGTGCTTTGGACAAGGTTCATTCAACAACTGCTCAAGGGTGGGGCTTGACCCGCCCGATCGAGAGGGTTGTCTGCCCTTGCGCCGCTGATTACCACCCTGCGCATTAGTATTAGCAACAAACTCATCAGCCTTACGTTTATTACCTCCTTGATTCGCTAGGTTATGCTGGTGACCCTTGCCATTGCCGTTCTTCTTTCCCTTCGTTGCCTTTTCTTCGTCAGACACTGGGTCCTTGGTGGTATCAGAGTCAGCATACTTGACAAGAGCCGCCATCAACGTTCCCATGTCATTACAGTTGAAGGAAATATGCCCTAGAGGCAATAATAAAGTTATTATTTATTTCCTTATTTCCTTATTTCATGATAAATGTTTATTATTCATGCTAGAATTGTATTAACCGGAAACATAATACATGTGTGAATACATAGACAAAACTAAACGTCACTAGTATGCCTCTACTTGACAAGCTCGTTAATCAAAGATGGTTATGTTTCCTAACCATAGACATGTGTTGTCATTTAATTAACGGGATCACAATATTAGGAGAATGACGTGATTGACATGACCCATTCCATTAGCTTAGCACCCGATCGTTTAGTATGTTGCTATTGCTTTCTTCATGACTTATACATGTTCCTATGACTATGAGATTATGCAACTCCCGTTTGCCAGAGGAACACTTTGTGTGCTACCAAACGTCACAACGTAACTGGGTGATTATAAAGGAGCTCTACAGGTGTCTCCAAAGGTACATGTTGGGTTGGCGTATTTCGAGATTACGATTTGTCACTCCGATTGTCGGAGAGGTATCTCTGGGCCCTCTCGGTAATGCACATCACATAAGCCTTGCAAGCATTGCAACTAATGAGTTAGTTGTGAAGATGATGTATTACGAAACGAGTAAAGAGACTTGCCGGTAACGAGATTGAACTAGGTATTGAGATACCGATGATCGAATCTCGGGCAAGTAACATACCGATGACAAAGGGAACAACGTATGTTGTTATGCGGTCTGACCGATAAAGATCTTTGTAGAATATGTGGGAGCCAATATGAGCATCCAGGTTCCGCTATTGGTTATTGACCGAAGACGTGTCTCGGTCATGTCTACATTATTCTCGAACCCATAGGGTCCGCACGCTTAAGGTTTCGATGACAGTTATATTATGAGTTTATGAGTTTTGATGTACCGAAGTTAGTTCGGAGTCCCGGATGTGATCACGAACATGATGAGGAGTCTCGAAATGGTCGAGACATAAAGATTGATATATTGGAAGCCTATGTTTGGACATCGGAAGTGTTCCGGGTGAAATCGGCATTTTACCGGAGTACCGGGAGGTTACCGGAACCCCCCGGTAACCTAATGGGCCTTAATGGGCCTAGTGGAGAAAGAGGAGAGGAGGCCTAGGGGCTGCCACGCGCCCCCCCCCCCCCCCCCCCAAGTCCGAATTGGACAAGGAGGGGGCGGCGCCCCCCCCCCCCTTTCCTTTCTTCCCTCTCCTCCTTCCCCCCCCCCCAAGTCCTAATCCAACTAGGGAAAGGGAGGGGAGTCCTACTCCCGGTAGGAGTAGGACTCCTCCTGTGCGCCTCCTCCTAGGGCCGGCCGCACCCCCCCCATGGCTCCTTTATATACGAGGGCAGGAGGCACCCCTAGACACACAAGTTGATCTCTAAGATCGTTCTCTTAGCCGTGTGCGGTGCCCCCTTCCACCATAGTCCTCGATAATATTGTAGTGGTGCTTAGGCGAAGCCCTGCGACAGTAGAACATCAAGATCGTCACCACACCGTCGTGCTGACGGAACTCTTCCCCGACACTTTGCTGGATTGGAGTCCGGGATCGTCATCGAGCTGAACGTGTGCTAGAACTCGGAGGTGCCGTAGTTTCGGTGATTGATCAGACGGGCCGTGAAGACGTACGACTACATCAACCGCGTTGTCATAACGCTTCCGTTGTCGGTCTACGAGGGTACGTAGACAACACTCTCCCCTCTCTATGCATCACCATGATCTTGCGTGTGCGTAGGAAATTTTTTGAAATTACTACGTTCCCCAACAGTGGCATCCGAGCCTAGGTTTTATGCGTTGATGTTATGCACGAGTAGAACACAAGTGAGTTGTGGGCGATATAAGTCATACTGCTTACCAGCATGTCATACTTTGGTTCGGCGGTATTGTTGGACGAAGCGGCCCGGACCGACATTATGCGTACGCTTACGCGAGACCGGTTCTCCCGACGTGCTTTGCACAAAGGTGGCTAGCGGGTGTCAGTTTCTCCAACTTTAGTTGAGCCGAGTGTGGCTACGCCCGGTCCTTGCGAAGGTTAAAACAGCACCAACTTGACAAACTATCGTTGTGGTTTTGATGCGTAGGTAAGAACGGTTCTTGCTAAGCCCGTAGCAGCCACGTAAAACTTGCAACAACAAAGTAGAGGCCGTCTAACTTGTTTTTACAGGGCATGTTGTGATGTCATATGGTCAAGACATGATGCTAAATTTTATTGTATGAGATGATCATGTTTTGTAACTGAGTTATCGGCAACTGGCAGGAGCCATATGGTTGTCGCTTTATTGTATGCAATGCAATTGCGCTGTAATGCTTTACTTTATCACTAAGCGGTAGCGATAGTCGTGGAAGCATAAGATTGGCGAGACAACAATGATGCTACGATGATGATCAAGGTGCCGCGCCGGTGACGATGGTGATCATGACGGTGCTTCGAAGATGGAGATCACAAGCACAAGATGATGATGGCCATATCATATCACTTATATTGATTGCATGTGATGTTTATCTTTTATGCATCTTATCTTGCTTTGATTGACGGTAGCATTTTAAGATGATCTTTCGCTAATTATCAAGAAGTGTTCTCCCTGAGTATGCACCGTTGCGAAAGTTCTTCGTGCTGAGACACCACATGATGATCGGGTGTGATAGGCTCTACGTTCAAATACAATGGGTGCAAAACAGTTGCACACGCGGAATACTCAGGTTATACTTGATGAGCCAAGCATATACAGGTATGGCCTCGGAACACGGAGAATGAAAGGTCAAGCGTGAATCATATAGTAGATATGATCAACATAGTGATGTTCACCAATGAAACTACTCCATCTCACGTGATGATCGGACATGGTTTAGTTGATTTGGATCACGTGATCACTTAGATGATTAGAGGGATGTCTATCTAAGTGGGAGTTCTTAAGTAATATGATTAATTGAACTTAAATTTATTATGAACTTAGTCCTGGTAGTATTTTGCAAATTATGTTGTAGATCAATAGCTCGCGTTGTTGCTTTCATATGTTTATTTTGATATGTTCCTAGAGAAAATTGTGTTGAAAGATGTTAGTAGCAATGATGCGGATTGGATCCGTGATCTGAGGTTTATCCTCATTGCTGCACAGAAGAATTATGTCCTTGATGCACCGCTAGGTGACAGACCTATTGCAGGAGCAGATGCAGACGTTATGAACGTTTGGCTAGCTCAATATGATGACTACTTGATAGTTTAGTGCACCATGCTTAACGGCTTAGAATCGGGACTTCAAAGACGTTTTGAACGTCATGGACCATATGAGATGTTCCAGGAGTTGAAGTTAATATTTCAAGCAAATACCCGAGTTGAGAGATATGAAGTCTCCAACAAGTTCTATAGCTAAAAGATGGAGGAGAATCGCTCAACTAGTGAGCATGTGCTCAGATTGTCTGGGTACTACAATCGCTTGAATCAAGTGGGAGTTAATCTTCCAGATAAAATAGTGATTGACAGAATTCTCTAGTCACCATCACCAAGTTAGTAGAACTTCGTGATGAACTATAATATGCAAGGGATAACGGAAACGATTCCCAAGCTCTTCGTGATGCTAAAATCGACGAAGGTAGAAATCAAGAAAAACATCAAGTGTTGATGGTAGACAAGACCACTAGTTTCAAGAAAAGGGCAAAAGGAAGAAGGGGAACTTCAAGAAGAACGGCAAGCAAGTTGCTGCTCAAGTGAAGAAGCCCAAGTCTGGTCCTAAGCCTGAGACTAAGTGCTTCTACTGCAAAGGGACTGGTCACTGGAAGCGGAACTACCCCAAGTGATTGGCGGATAAGAAGGATGGCAAAGTGAACATAAGTATATTTGATATACATGTTATTGATGTGTGCTTTACTAGTGTTTATAGCAACCCCTCAGTATTTGATACTAGTTCAGTTGCTAAGATTAGTAACTCGAAACGGGAGTTGCAGAATAAACAGAGACTAGTTAAGGGTGAAGTGACGATGTGTGTTGGAAGTGGTTCCAAGATTGATATGATCATCATCGCACACTCCCTATACTTTCGGGATTAGTGTTGAACCTAAATAAGTGTTATTTGGTGTTTGCGTTGAGCATGAATATGATTTGATCATGTTTATTGTAATACGGTTATTCATTTAAGTAAGAGAATAAATTGTTGTTCTGTTTACATGAATAAAACCTTAATAGTTCGTTGGATCTCGGTCGTAGTGATACACATAATCATAATATTGAAACCAAAGATGCAAAGTTAATAATGATAGTGCAACTTATTTGTGGCACTGCCGCCTAGGTCATATTGGTGTAAAGCGCATGAAGAAACTCCACGCTGATGGGCTTTTGGAATCACTTGATTATGCATCAGTTGATGCTTGCGAACCATGCCTCATGGGCAAGATGACTAAGACTCCGTTCTTCGGAACAATGGAGCGAGCAACAGATTTGTTGGAAATCATACATACTGATGTATGTGGTCCGATGAATATTGAGGCTCGCGACAGGTATCATTATTTTCTGATCTTCACAGATGATTTGAGCAGATATGAGTATATCTACTTGATGAAACATAAGTCTGAAATATTTGAAAAGTTCAAAGAATTTCAGAGTGAAGTGGAGAATCATCGTAACAAAAATAAAAGTTTCTACGATATGATCGCGAAAGTAAAATATTTGAGTTACGAGTTTGGCCTTCAGTTAAAACAATATGAAATAGTTTCACTACTCATGCCACCTGGAACACCACAATGTAATGGTGTGTCCGAACATCAAAACCGTGCTTTATTAGATATGGTGCGATCTATGATGTCTATTACCGATTACCACTATCGTTTTGGGGTTATGCATTAGAGACAGCTACATTCACGTTAAATAGGGCACCATCTAAATCCATTGAGATGACACCGTATGAACTATGGTTTGGCAAGAAACCTAAGCTGTCGTTTCTTAAAGTTTGAGGTTGCAATGCTTATGTGAAAAAGTTTCAACTTGATAAGCTCAAACCTAAATCGGAGAAGTGCGTCTTCATAGGATACCCAAAAGAAAAATGTTGGGTACACCTTCTATCACAGATCCGAAGGCAAGATATTCATTGCTGAGAATGGATCCTTTCTAGAGAAGGAGTTTCTCTCGAAAGAAGTGAGTGGGAGGAAAGTAGAACTTGATGAGGTAACTGTACCTGCTCCCTTATTGGAAAGTAGTTCATCACAGAAATCTGTTCCTATGACTACTACACCAATTAGTGAGGAAGCTAATGATGATGATCATGTAACTTCAGATCAAGTTACTACCGAACCTCGTAGGTAAACCAGAGTAAGATCCGCACCAGAGTGGTACGGTAATCCTGTTCTGGAGGTCATGTTACTTGACCATGACGAACCTACGAACTATGAGGAAGCGATGATGAGCCTAGATTCCGCAAAATGGCTTGAGGCCATGAAATCTGAGATGGGATCCATGTATGAGAACAAAGTATGGACTTTGGTTGACTTGCCCGATGATCGGCAAGCCATTGAGATTAAATGGATCTTCAAGAGGAAGACGGACGCTGATAGTAGTGTTACTATCTACAAAGCTAGACTTGTCGAAAAAGGTTTTTGACAAAGTTCAAGGTGTTGACTACGATGAGATTTTCTCACTCGTATCGATGCTTAAAGTCTGTCCGAATCATGTTAGCAATTGCCGCATTTTATGAAATCTGGCAAATGGATAACAAAACTACAATCCTTAATGGATTTCTTAAAGAAGAGTTGTATATGATGCAACCAAAAGGTTTTGTCAATCCTAAAGGTGTTAACAAAATGTGCAAGCTCCAGCGATCCATATATGGACTAGTACAAGCATCTCGGAGTTGGAATATACGCTTTGATGAGTTGATCAAAGCATATAGTTTTATACAGACTTGCGGTGAAGCCTGTATTTACAAGAAAGTGAGTGGGAGCACTACAGCATTTCTGATAAGTATATGTGAATGACATATTGTTGATCGGAAATAATGCAGAATTATTCTGTAAAGCATAAAGAAGTGTTTGAAAGGAGTTTTTCAAAGAAATACCTCGGTGAAGCTGCTTACATATTGAGCATCAAGATCTATAGAGATAGATCAAGACGCTTGATAAGTTTTTTTTCAATGAGTACATACCTTGACAAGATTTTGAAGTAGTTCAAAATGGAACAGTCAAAGAAAGAGTTCTTGCCTGTGTTACAAGGTGTGAAATTGAGTAAGACTCAAAGCCCGACCACGGCAGAAGATAGAAAGAGAATGAAAGTCATTCCCTATGCCTCAGCCATAGGTTCTATAAAGTATGCCATGCTATGTACCAGATCTATTGTATACCCTACACTGATTTTGGCAAGGGAGTACAATAGTGATCTAGGAGTAGATCACTGGACATCGGTCAAAATTATCCTTAGTGGAATAAGGATGTGTTTCTCGATTATGGAACTGACAAAAGGTTCGTCGTAAAAGGATTACGTTGATACAAGTTTTTGGCAACTGATCCGGATGACTCTGAGTCTTCATCTGGATACATATTGAAAGTGGGAGCAATTAGCTAAAGTAGCTCTGTGCAGAGCATTGTAGACATAGAAATTTGCAAAATACATACGGATCTGAATTTTGGCAGACTCGTTGACTAAGCTTCTCTCACAAGCAAAACATGATCACACCTTAGTACTCTTTGGGTGTTAATCACATATAGATGTGAACTAGATTACTGACTCTAGTAAACCCTTTGAGTGTTGGTCACATGACGATGTGAACTATGGGTGTTAATCACATGGTGATGTAAACTATTGATGTTAAATCACATGGCGATGTGATCTAGATTATTGACTCTAGTGCAAGTGGGAAACTGAAGGAAATATGCCCTAGAGGCAATAATAAAGTTATTATTTATTTCCTTATTTCATGATAAATGTTTATTATTCATGCTAGAATTGTATTAACCGGAAACATAATACATGTGTGAATACATAGACAAAATTAAACGTCACTAGTATGCCTCTACTTGACTAGCTCGTTAATCAAAGATGGTTATGTTTCCTAACCATAGACATGTGTTGTCATTTGATTAACGGGATCACATTATTAGGAGAATGATGTGATTGACATGACCCATTCCATTAGCTTAGCACCCGATCGTTTAATATGTTGCTATTGCTTTCTTCATGACTTATACATGTTCCTATGACTATGAGATTATGCAACTCCCGTTTGCCAGAGGAACACTTTGTGTGCTACCAAACTTCACAACGTAACTGGGTGATTATAAAGGAGCTCTACAGGTGTCTCCAAAGGTACATGTTGGGTTGGCGTATTTCAAGATTAGGATTTGTCACTCCGATTGTTGGAGAGGTATCTCTAGGCCCTCTCGGTAATGCACATCACATAAGCCTTGCAAGCATTGCAACTAATGAGTTAGTTGTGAAGATGATGTATTACGAAACGAGTAAAGAGACTTGCTGGTAACGAGATTGAACTAGGTATTGAGATACCGACGATCGAATCTCGGGCAAGTAACATACCGATGACAAAGGGAACAACGTATGTTGTTATGCGGTCTGACCGATAAAGGTCTTCGTAGAATATGTGGGAGCCAATATGAGCATCCAGGTTCCGCTATTTGTTATTGACCGGAGACGTGTCTCGGTCATGTCTACATTGTTCTCGAAGCCGTAGGGTCCGCACGCTTAAGGTTTCGATGACAGTTATATTATGAGTTTATGAGTTTTGATGTACCGAAATTAGTTTGGAGTCCCGGATGTGATCACGGACATGACGAGGAGTCTCGAAATGGTTGAGACATAAAGATTGATATATTGGAAGCCTATGTTTGGACATCGGAAGTGTTCCGGGTGAAATCGGCATTTTACCGGAGTACCGGGAGGTTACCGGAACCCCCGGTAACCTAATGGGCCTTAATGGGCCTAGTGGAGAAAGAGGAGAGGAGGCCTAGGGGCTGCCGCGTGCCCCTCCCCCCCCCAAGTCTGAATTGGACAAGGAGGGGGGCGGCGCCCCCCTCCCCCTTTCCTTTCTTCCCTCTCCTCCTTCCCCCCAAGTCCTAATCCAACTAGGGAAAGGGAGGGGAATCCTACTCCCGGTAGGAGTAGGACTCCTCCTGCGCGCCTCCTCCTAGGGCCGGCCGCACCCCCCCTTGGCTCCTTTATATACGGGGGCAGGAGGCACCCCTAGACACACAAGTTGATCTCTAAGATCGTTCTCTTAGCCGTGTGCGGTGCCCCCTTCCACCATAGTCCTCGATAATATTGTAGTGGTGCTTAGGCGAAGCCCTGCGACAGTGGAACATCAAGATCATCACCACTCCGTCGTGCTGACGGAACTCTTCCCTGACACTTTGCTGGATCAAAGTCCGGGGATCGTCATCGATCTGAACGTGTGCTAGAACTCGGAGGTGCCGTAGTTTTGGTGCTTGATCGGACGGGCCGTGAAGACGTACGACTACATCAACCGCGTTGTCATAACGCTTCCACTGTCGGTCTACGAGGGTACGTAGACAACACTCTCCCCTCTCGTTGCTATGCATCACCATGATCTTGCGTGTGCGTAGGATTTTTTTTGAAATTACTACGTTCCCCAACAACAGTCACGTTTAAGCCGCCCCAGCTTCTGCTTCAGAGGTTCAAAACGACAATTTTTCTCCAACATCAAAACTGCTGAGCCGGCGTCCATCTTATCAGACGAATGTATTATCTCCTTGACCCGGCGCACCCAATGGGTTGTAGATTCACCATCCTCTTGTTTGCAATTGGTCAGGTCCACAATCGACATTGGCTGCTTACACATGTCCTTAAAGTTCTGGATGAACCGTGCTTTCAACTCTGCCCATGAGCCGATAGAATTGGGTGGCAATCCCTTCAACCAGGTCCGAGCCATTCCATCCAACATCATGGTAAAATACTTGGCCATTGCAGCATCGCTAATCTCCAACAGCTCCATAGCCATCTCATAACTCTCAATCCAAGCCCCCGGCTGTAGGTCAGCCATGTAATTAGGCACCTTACGAGGCCCCTTGAAGTCCTTGGGCAACCGCTCATCGCGTATGGCTGGGACCAGGCAAGGCACACCTCCGGTTCTTGTGGCCACTCCTGCCTTAATCGAGGTTGCGTGATAAGCCGGAAAGGTTCGGTGAGCCGCCTGCTCTGCTGCTATCTGAGCCGCCCGTTCCGCCTCCTGATGAATTCTCTCCTGATCCGCCAAGTTAAGGGCTCCAGCTCGCACCGGCTCATGCCTATATGGCCGGTTGTGGCGTTGAGCATTACTTGACATCTCTGCGGACTCCATGTGCCTACTGTAACTTGGGCTCCGGCTTGGGCGAGGAGTTGAATGAATCCTGTCTCGACTGTAGGAGTATGCATCCTGCTGGGCCAAAGTTGTCTGAAGTAGTTCTCTTAGCCTCCGGGTTTCAATTGCTGCTGGCGAGTCGCCTTCCATTGGGAGAGCTGCCAAACGAGCCGAGGTTGCGATGAGATTTTCCATAGAGTTGGAGAAATGACCCGGAGGTGTTGACACATAACAAGGAGGAGATGTATTCATGTGAGGTGGCTCCATGGCGCGTGGCTGAACTGGTGCACCGGGTGTCGTGACCCGGTTTGCCTCCGGCGGGTTGCTTCCCCCAGCCCCGGGTGTATGGAACAGGTTCCTCGGATCCAGCGTTAGAGGCAGACGCGACTGAGTTTTCTGATGCCTCCTCCTCATGACCTTGTTTGATGCATTAAGATCTACCGAGAGCCGGAAAGTTTCTGCTTGAAGTTGCTGAGCATGAGCATCCAGAGCTGCTCGTTCTGCTGCCATCCGGGTTTCCTCCGCGGCTAGATTTTCCTTAGCTTGCACCATCTCCTCCCGCACGTGTGCCACTTCTGCGTCATGTTGGGCTTTATCCGTTGGTTCTACCACAGCGGTTAACAGAGTCGTTAGCCTATCCATGAGGTCCATTAGAACCTGAGCCGGGGGGCACACGGGGTCTCCTGACCCGGCTGCTGTCGACCCGGTAGCTGCAGCTGCCGCTGCGGCGGAGTTCTGCCCGGGCTGCATCCCCACCATGAAGACTCCGGCCCAATTCGGTGGCTCAAGGGGGGTCCGGAATACTGCTGCCATCGGAACAGCCCCCGAGCATGCCGTCTTGCAGCTGGTACAACGAGTCTGTCTCACCTGTTGATGATGTGGTATCAGAGCAGATGGTCGTCTCCCCGCCTTCCATCGATCCTTCAGAGTATTCACCGCCATGGATGCAGCCAACGAAGGCATGTTTCACGACAGATTGAACACGGGCGGACCCGGCGCATTGAGCCGTTTCGATGAGGTTGGTGTGGACGTTCGGCTCAGGGCCTGACTCGCCGATCCGACCGATGAAGACGTGAATTCCGCCGAAGGGGACCCGATACCCGTACTCGATCGAGCCGGCCTCGGGGCCCCAGCCTTTGTCGTTGATGTAGAGTTTGCCGCAACGACTCTTGGTCATCCGGCCCACAGCGTATCCCTTGAGCCCTTCGAAGTTTCCCTTCAAGAACTCAAATCCACCATGCGCTGGCCCCACGGTGGGCTCCAACTGTCATGGAGTTGACACGGCAGATGTCCTAGAGCAAGGACTTAGTCGTAGGGCCATCGCACTAGGAAGCTTAAAGGGGTTAATCGGGACAAAGGACACACGAGAGAGTTTTTATACTAGTTCGGCCCCTTACGATGAAGGTAAAAGCCTACGTCTAGTTGGAATTGGTATTGCTGAAGTTTCGATCTCCAAGGGGCTCAACTCGCCGACTTGGTTCTCGACTTGGTTTTTTTTCCTAAACCGCCACCGGGTCATCCCCTTATATACACGGGCTGACGCCCGGTGGCCTACAGAGTCCCGGCCGGCTCATAATCGTGTCCGTCTCGGTGACTTCCTTTACATGCCTTTCTTTACAAGTCTTTCCTTACATACGACGGTTTACAATATCAGGCCTTAAGCTGGCCCCAGGCCTTTGGGCCTTCTATACGTTTAGTAAACTATCATCTTGAATGTTTATTGGGCTTCTTATGTAACCCGCCATTAGGGCTGACCCGGCCCCTCCTGGGCGGGTCATACTGGTAGTAATATCCCCAACTGTTTGAGCTTATCAAGATGAAACTTTTTCACATAAGCATTGCAACCCCAAACTTTAAGAAACGACAACTTAGGTTTCTTGCTAAACCACAGTTCATACGGTGTCGTCTCAACGGATTTAGATGGTGCCCTTTTTAATGTGAATGCAGTTGTCTCTAATGCATAACCCCAAAATGATAGTGGTAAATCGGTAAGAGACATCATATATTGCACTATATCAAATAAAGTATGGTTATGATATTCGGACACACCATTACGCTGTGGTGTTCTAGGTGACATGAGTTTGTGAAACTATTCCACATTGTTTTAATTGAAGACCAAACTCGTAACTCAAATATTCGCCTCTGCGATCAGATCGTAGAAACTTTATTTTATTGTTACGATGATTTCCACTTCACTCTGAAATTCTTTGAACTTTTCAAATGTTTTAGACTTATGTTTCTTCAAGTAGATATACCCATATCTGCTCAAATCATCTGTGAAGGTCTGAAAATAACGATACCCACCGTGAGCCTCAACACTCATCGGACCTCATACATTAGTATGTATTATATCCAATAGTTCAGTCGCTCACTCCATTGTTCTGGAGAACGGAGTCTTAGTCATCTTTGCCCATGAGGCATGGTTCGCAAGCATCAACTGATTCATAATCAAGTGATTCCAAAAGCCCATCAGCATGGATTTTCTTCATGCGCTTTACACCAATATGACCTAAACGACAGTGCCACAAATAAGTTGCACTATCATTATTAACTTTGCATCTTTTGGCTTCAATATTATGAATATGTGTATCACTATGATCGAGATTCAACAAACCATTTTCATTGGGTGTATAACCATAGAAGGTTTTATTCATGTAAACAGAATAACAATTATTCTCTAACTTAAATGAATAACCATATTGCAATAAACATGATCAAATCATATTCATGCTCAACGCAAACACCAAATAACACTTATTTAGGTTCAACATTAATCCTGAAAGTATAGGGAGTGTGCGATGATGATCATATCATTCTTAGAACTACTTCCAACACACATCGTTACTTCACCCTTAACTAGTCTCTGTTCATTCTGCAACTCCTGTTTCAAGTTACTATTCTTAGCAACTGAACTAGTATCAAATACCGAGGGGTTGCTATAAACACTAGTAAAGTACACGTCAATAACATGTATATCCAATATACCTTTGTTCACTTTGCCATCCTTCTTATCCGCCAAATACTTGGGGCAGTTCCGCTTCCCGTGACTAGTCCCTTTGCAGTAAAAGCACTTAGTCTCAGGCTTAGGTCCAAACTTGGGCTTCTTCACTTGAGTAGCAACTTGCTTGCCGTTCTTCTTGAACTTCCCCTTCTTCCCTTTGCCCTTTTCTTGAAACTAGTGGTCTTGTTAACCATCAACACTTGATGCTTTTCTTGATTTATACCTTCATCGATTTCAGCATCACGAAGAGCTTGGGAATCATTTCCGTTATCCCTTGCATATTATAGTTCATCACGAAGTTCTAGCAACTTGGTGATAGTGACTAGAGAACTCTGTCAATCACTATCTTATCTGGAAGATTAACTCCCACTTGATTCAAGTGATTGTAGTACTCAGACAATCTAAGCACATGCTTACTGGTTGAGCTATTCTCCTCCATCTTGTAGGCAAAGTAATGTCAGAGGTCTCATACCTCTCGACACGGGCATGAGTATGAAATACCAATTTCAACTCTTGGAACATCTTATATGCTCCGTGGCGTTCAAAACATTTTTGAAGTCCCGGTTCTAAGCCGTAAAGCATGGTGCACTAAACTATCAAGTAGTTATCATACCGAGTTTTTGTCAAAACATTCAAAACGTCTGCATCTGCTCCTGCAATAGTTCTATCATCTAGCGGTGCATGAAGGACATAATACTTCTATGGAGCAATGAGGATAATCCTCAGATCACGGAGCTAGTCCGCATCTTTGCTACTAACATCTTTCAACTTATTTTTCTCTAGGAACATATCAAAAATAAAACAGGGGAGCTAAACACGAGCTATTGATCTACAACATATATATGCTAATACTACCAGGACTAAGTACATGATAAATTAAAGTTCAATTAATCATATTACTTAAGAACTCCCACTTAGATAGACATCCCTCTAATCATCTAAGTGATCATGTGATCCAAATCAACTAAACCATGTCCGATCATCACGTGAGATGGAGTAGTTTTCAATGGTGAACATCACTATGTTGATCATATCTACTATATGATTCACGCTCGACCTTTCGGTCTCAGTGTTCCGAGGCCATATCTGCATATGCTAGGCTCATCAAGTTTAACTCGAGTATTCTACGTGTGTAAAACTGTCTTACACCCGTTGTAGATGAACATTGAGCTTATCACACCCGATCATCACGTGGTGTCTCGGCATGACAAACTTTGGCAACGGTGCATTCTCAGGGAGAACACTTTTACCTTGAAATTTAGTAAGGAATCATCTTATAAAGCTACCGCCGAACTAGGCAAAATAAGATGTATAAAAGATAAACATCACATGCAATCATAATATGTGACATGATATGGCCATCATCATCTTGTGCTTTTGATCTCCATCTCCAAAGTATTGTCATGATCTCCATTGTATCAGCATGACACTATGATCTCCATCATCTTGATCTTTTATCAACATGTCGTCACACCAGCTATTGCTTTTGCAACTATTCCTATCGCATAGCGATAAAGTAAAGCAATTACATAGCACTTGCATCTTATGCAAATAAAGAGACAACCATAAGGCTCCTGCTAGTAGCCGATAACCATAACAAAACATGATCATCTCATACAACAATTTATATTTGATCACGTCTTGACCATATCACATCATAACATGCCCTGCAAAAACAAGTTAGACGTCCTCTACTTTGTTGTTGCAAGTTTTACGTGACTGCTACGGGCTGAGCAGGAACCGTTCTTACCTACGCATCAAAACCACAACGATAGTTAGTCAAGTTAGTGTTGTTTTAACCTTCACAAGGACCGGGCGTAGCCACACTCAGTTTAACTAAAGTTGGAGAAACTGACACCCGCCAGCCACCTGTGTGCAAAGCACGTCGGTAGAACCAGTCTCGCGTAAGCGTAAGCGTAATGTCGGTCTAGGCCGCTTCATCCAACAATACTGCCGAACCAAAGTATGACATGCTGGTAAGCAGTATGACTTGTATCGCCCACAACTCACTTGTGTTCTACTCGTGCATATAACATCTACGCATAAACCTGGCTCAGATGCCACTGTTGGGGAATGTAGTAATTTCAAAAATTTCCTACGCACACGCTGGATCATGGTGATGCATAGCAACGAGAGGGAGAGTGTGTCCACGTACCCTCGTAGACCGAAAGCGGAAGTGTTAGCACAACGCGGTTGATGTAGTCGTACGTCTTCACCATCCGACTGACCCAAGTACCGAACGCATGGCACCTCCGAGTTCTGCACAGGTTCAACTCGATGACGTCCCGTGAGCTCCGATCCAGCAAAGCTTCACAGGAGAGTTTCGTCAGCACGACGGCGTGGTGACGGTGATGATGATGCTACCGACGCAGGGCTTCGCCTAAGCACCGCTACGATATGATCGAGGTGGATTGTGGTGGAGGGGGGCACCGCACACGGCTAAGAGATCAATGATCAATTGTTGTGTCTCCAAGGGGTGCCCCCTCCCCGTATATAAAGGAGTGGAGGAGGGGGAGGCCGGCCCTCTCTATGGCGCGCCCTAGGAGAGTCCTACTCCCACCGGGAGTAGGATTCCCCCTTTCCTAGTAGAACTAGGAGCCCTTCCAAGTAGTAGGAGTAGGAGAGAAGGAAAAGGAAAAGAGAAGAGAAGGAAGGACGGGGCGCCACCCCTCTCCCTAGTCCAATTCGGACTAAACATTGGGGGCGCGCAGCCTCTCCTCTCTCTTTCCCCTAAAGCCCAATAAGGCCCATATACTCCCCGGCAAATTCCCGTAACTCTCTGGTACTCCGAAAAATACCTGAATCACTCGGAACCTTTCCGATGTCCGAATATAGTCGTCCAATATATCGATCTTTACGCCTCGACCATTTCGATACTCCTCATCATGTCCCCGATCTCATACGGGACTCCGAACTACCTTCGGTACATCAAAACATATAAACTCATAATACAAATCGCCACCGAACGTTAAGCGTGCGGACCCTACGGGTTCGAGAACTATGTAGACATGATCGAGACACGCCTTCGGTCAATAACCAATAGCGGAACCTGGATGCTCATATTCGCTCCTACATATTCTACGAAGATCTTTATCGGTCAAACCGCATAACAAACATATGTTGTTCCCTTTATCATCGGTATGTTACTTGCCCGAGATTCGATCGTCGGTATCTCAATACATAGTTCAATCTCGTTACCGGCAAGTCTCTTTACTCGTTCTGTAATACATCAGCCCGCAACTAACTCATTAGTTACAATGCTTGCAAGGCTTATAGTGATGTGTATTACCGAGTGGGCCCAGAGATACCTCTCCGACGATCGAAATGACAAATCTTAATCTCGAAATACGCCAACTCAACAAGTACCTTTGGAGACACCTGTAGAGCACCTTTATAATCACCCAGTTATTTTGTGACGTTTGATAGCACACAAAGTGTTCCTCCGGTAAACGGGAGTTGCATAATCTCATAGTCATAGGAACATGTATAAGTCATGAAGAAAGCAATAGCAACATACTAAACGATCAAGTGCTAAGCTAACGGAATGGGTCAAGTCAATCACATCATTCTCCTAATGATGTGATCCCGTTAATCAAATGACAACTCATGTCTATGGTTAGGAAACTTAACCATCTTTGATTAACGAGCTAGTCAAGTAGAGGCATACTAGTGACACTATGCTTGTCTATGTATTCACACATGTATTATGTTTCTGGTTAATACAATTCTAGCATGAATAATAAACATTTATCATGAAATAAGGAAATAAATAATAACTTTATTATTGCCTCTAGGGCATATTTCCTTCAATAAATGATGTTGCGGCATGATCAGACTCCTTCATCTTAATCTGATGGTAACCGGAGTAGGCGCCAAGGAAACATAATGAACCGTGTCCGGCAGTTGAGTCAATGATTTGGTCAATACGGGGCAGCGGGAAGGGGTCCTTAGGGCAATCCTTATTGAGGTCTTTGAAATCGACACAAAGGCGCAAGGATTTATCCTTCTTTGGCACCATAACCAGGTTTGCGAGCCAGTCCGGGTGCTTGATCTCTTTGATGAACCCTGCTTCAAGTAGTTTGGCTAGCTCCTCCCCTATAGCTTGTCGTTTGGGTTCGGAAAATCGCGGTAGCGTTTGCTTGACTGGTTTGAACCCCTTTATTATGTTGAGGCTATGTTCGGCTAGTCTGCGTGGGATTCCTGGCATATCCGAAGGGTGCCAGGCGAAGATGTCCCAATTTTCGCGAAGGAACGCTCGTAAGGTGACGTCGACCGTCGGATCCAGCTGTGCTCCAATGGATGATGTCTTGTTAGGATCTGTCGGGTGCACTTGAAATTTGACTATTTCATCTGCTGGTTTGAAGGAGGTGGATTTGGACCTTTTATCAAGGATTACATCGTCGTTGTCCACTGTGGAACGCGGGATGGTTAACGCTTCGGCCGTGAGGGCTTCGGATAGTGCCTCGAGGGCCAAGGATGCGGTTTTGTTTCCGGCGCGGAGTGATATATCCGGATCGCTAGTGATAGTGATTACTCCGTTGGGCCCTGGCATCTTGAGCTTCATGTACCCATAGTGGGGTATGGCTTGAAAGCGTGCGAAGGAATCCCGCCCCAGAAGGGTGTGGTATCCACTATTGAAAGGGGCTACGTGGAAGAGCAACTCTTCGGACCTATAGTTATTAGGCGTACCGAATACTATGTCAAGTTTAATTTTCCCCGAGCATCGTGCTTCTCGACCGGGGATAATACCTCGAAAGGTGGTAATGCTTTGCTCGATGCGACTCTTGTCCATTTGCATTTTGTTGAGCATATCTTCGTATATAAGGTTAAGTCCGCTTCCGTCGTCCATGAGCACCTTGGTGAGTCGAAAGACGTCCACACTTGCATTTAAGACCAAGGCGGATGGTGCTTGGACTGATCGGGCCCTTGGTTCGTCGTCGGCGGTGAAAGTTATGGCCGTATGGCTCCAAGGGTTCATTGCAGTTACTTGATTGACTTCGGCGAGGTCGCGGAGAGCCCGTTTACGCCAATTATTTGAAGGAAAGGTCTCAAAGACCATCAAGACATTGACATCATCATCCTCCGAAGAATGCTTCAATGGAGTAGTGTTGGTGAGGATAGCCTCGCCGCTCTTAGCCACTTGCCGGAGTACCCAACATGCTCGAAGGCTATGTGTTGGTTCGGTGCTCGGCGTCGTATGTATCTGACAGGGCTTGTCGAGCAGTTTGTCAAGGACGGTTTTATATCCCATGAAGGGCTTGTTTTTATTGTCACTTGGCGTATGATCGGATGCCTCGTAAGCATGCATCCGTTTTGCCCATCCGGTGGGCTGCTTAAAGGCAGGAGGTTCCCATCGGGCTGTCTGGGCCTTCCAGGCGCTCTCCATCGCGCAGTACTTCTATACTATGTGCGTCAGGTCTGCAAAGTGCTGAATGCGGCGGCGGTTGAGGGTATTGAGAGTTCCCTCGTCCGTACAGTTGCGGCAAAAAACTGAAACCGCGTCGCCGTCGCAGCAATCTTTAATCTTGTTTTTTATAAGGAGGAATCTGGCCCAGAAGTGATGGACCGTTTCCTTAGGCTATTGCCATATGTACATTAGGTCACATATGTCTGGAGGGCCTGAATTGCTTGGGGAATATTGATCGTGGTGGGTGGGTGGAACAAAATCCAAATCCCGACCCATAATTGGATCCGGAGCTTGAAGGATCTCCGAGGTCACCGGTTCAGGACCAGGAAGGTCTTGACGATTTCTGAGCTTAATGTCTGGTCCTATGTTTGGAGGACATGAAGTCTCTTCCCGAGGATGGGTATCCGGCTCGCAGGGCTCGGAAATTCGAACATAGCTGGTCCTTAATTTAGGGGAAGAAGCGTTCTCGGCTCGCTCCTCCACGACCGCTACCAAGTGGGTGATCGGTAGGGGGTTGATCTCCCTCTGATCGGATTTGAGCCCAATCCGATCATAGTCTGTTGCGACCCCCAGGGCGGTGATGCGATCTAGCAGCTCGTTCAAGGACGAGACCTCTGCCGGGTCAATACGAAGATGATGTTTGGCGATTGTGGGGGCCGCTGTTGGCTTAACGGTTGGGTGAATGCCCATGGTAAAACTACCGAGCTGGAGGACCTGTCCTGGAGCTAGGGTCCTTCCAGAAGTAATGTCATCATTAATGCCAAGGCGAGCCATCGATCCTTCTATCGACAACACAAAGGAACTCTCAATGAAAGCACCAATGTCGGTGTCAAAATCGGTCGATCTCGGGTAGGGGGTCCCGAACTATGTGTCTGAGGATCGAAGGTAATAGGGGACAAGGGGAACACAATGTTTACCCATGTTCGGGCCCTCTTTATGGAGGTAAAACCCTACGTCCTGCTTGATTGTATTTGATGAGTATAGGGGTTACAAGAGTTGATCTACCTCGAGATCGAAGTGGCTAAACCCTAGATGTCTAGCCTGTATGAATTCTGATCCTCTCTACGGACTAAACCCTCCAGTTTATATACACACGGAGGGGCCTAGGGGTGTACAAAGTCGGTTCGTGGAAGAAGGAGATTACATATCCGGACACCAATCTTGCTACCCACGCAAAGGAGAGTCCTACTCGAACGCGGGGGTAAGCCTTCTGCTTTGTGTCTCCACGGCCCATCAGTCCGGCCCACATCCAGTAGTCCGGACACCTGAGGACCCCCTAAGCCACGACTCCCTCACTCATCAAGCATGGGCCACGACAGCCTTCTGGGCGAGGAAACGCTGGCTACTTACCAACAACACACACCCATGCCCCTTCTAAAGTGGCATGCAGATCTTCATCAAGATCGAAGATGAATAAAACCTCTCTCAATGGAAAAAGTTGTCACCTATATGCTCCCAAGCAGCTTGAGGTTGGCAGCACCTTTGCTGACTACAACACCTAGAAGGAGTTCATACTCCACTTTGCCTCGCGACAGCGTGGTGGTATGCAGATCTTCGTCAAGACTTAACCTCAAGATGCAGAACTTTGTGAAGACATTCATTGACAAGACCATCACACTAGAAGAGGATTCCCATGACACTATCAGCGATGTCAAGGTCAAGACTGCAGTAGGAAATGTTTCCACCAACCCATTGTTGGAAATATGCCCTAAAGACAATAATATTGTATTGAGAAAATACATCCTACCACCCATGGATAGTTACCGCACATGTCCTATATAATATTTTATCATTTAAATATGTTCATATACCATATCTAAGATATTTCAAAGTAAGCTATATGAAAAAATTGCATGTAAGTCCATAGTTTTTTTGTATATTTTGAAAATACCTTCATATTTGTATGTATAAAACAGTATATAAAATAACAGTGCATACTACCTAAAAATAGGATATATATATATATATACTATTCAACTATTCTTATATACTACATATTACACGTACATACTCTCGATTTTGATAGATACTCCCTCCATCCACATATATAGGGCCTAATGTGTTTTTCGAGATTGCTTTTAACTATTGATAAGATTAATACTATATGAGTTGTATAGTGTGAAAGTTATATCATTGGAAGCCCCCTTCACGTATGAATTTGACGGTATGCTTCGTGTATCTTGCATGTCATGTATTATTGCTCTAATATGTGGTCAAAGTTAGCCTCGAAAAACGCATTAGACTCTGTATAGATGGATAGAGGGAGTATTACATACAACATACCAAACTCATGTTACGCTGACTACCACTGGTGATAGGAAACATTTGTCCATATTGTATTATTATATTTCTCAGTTTATATTTCTACTAGTCATCTTGATAACATGATTTCAGAGATATATGTGCCTGTTTCTTCTTTTGATACCAACCTTATATATTTTCTCTCTATATATTATAGTTTTTTAAGGAACGGGCCTAATTTAAATGTGTTTTGTGTCTAAAAACTGTCATCATCATATCTTGATCCTGTGACAATGAGAGGGTTCGCTGGGATTTTTTTAATGGAAAACGGCCGCCAGATAACATTTTCACTAGAGAAGATATAATATCATGGAATGAAATATTTATTTATTCCATGTATCACGACAGATATAAACTACTCCCTTCGTTCATTTTTATAAATCGTTTCAGATAACTGAAAATGAGCTATTTTGCACCTTGTATAAAACGTCTTGAAGGTTTTATAAAAATGAACAGAGGGATCGTTGAATCTCTCAGAAGCTTGCCGGTGATCTCCACCACGTGGCCCTCCGGCGGAGCACGTGGCCTCCGGTGGAACGGCGGAAGCCATAGGAAGCACACGGAGAGGCATCTGGTCCATTCTGTCCCCATCCCCAAGCAAGGAACCAAATCCAGGCCAGAATATTAAACGCAACACAAATCTCCACACACTACCCGCTGCCAATCTATCTGCGTGGCACGTGCCCCGCACCGTGGTCGACGCCCTACGCAAAGCACATCCCAGAGCAGAAACGAATAGGTGTTGTCCACTAGAAAGGGGAACATAATTCAGGGCGGAAAGGGGAGGGAGCGGCACTGCTCCGCGCACGCACCTTCTCCGCATCCACCGAGCAATCCGGCCCGTGCGCCACCGCCCACCACACGCGCGCAGCTCGACCTCGATCGCGCGCCAGGGCGGCGGGCCATGGCGTTCCTCTTCGGCGCCCTGCTGGGGCTGGTGCTCGGCGTCGGCGTCGTCATGGCGTTCGCGCGCATCGAGAATTCCCGCGCCGAGCAGCGCCGCCAGCTGGTACGCGCCACGAACCCCGCCCCCTCCTCGCGTTTCCAATTTCTCGTTCCCTCGCGCGCGATTGCGGTGATCCGATTCCGACGCGATTCGGTTGGCCGCTGGGTTTGTCCGTCAATCTGTGCCTCTGCAGGTGCTCGAAATTAGGAAATGTTGGGTTAGGACGCTGCTGATTGGAAATCAATTGCTAGTATTCATGTTGGGCGGTGCGGATTAATTGTGGAGGCATGGGTGGTTCATTTATACGGGCCATAATTGCTACTAGGCTTTGATCCTGATCACGCTTGTTGTTTCCAGTTCGGGTATATTTACGGCTGCGGCTTCGCCATTAGCTGCATTCAGTCTAACTCAGCTGGGCATTTTGACGAGCAGTTGGCGCGCGTCTAGCAGCAGGGGGAGGGCGCGGGCATGGAAGCCTCCGGCGAGTTGGCTCTGGTCCTTGCCGGAGGCCGGCCGTAAGGCTGCTCCGCTCGACGACTAGGCGACACGAGCAGCAGCCCTGTGCCCTCTGTGCTGCTGGCCAAACGTACAGCTCCGCCCCGGGTCTGCTGGCCTCTTCGTGCCTCGGCTCCCTGGCCCCTGTCAGCCTCTGTGCGCTCCGCTGCGAGCCGCACAAGCTCCGTGATGGCCGACGCGCAGGTTGTAGCCGTTGTCGGCGACCGCAGCAGTGCCCTCCGACGCGCCGGGCAGCACGTTGGGAGAGGTGGTGGCCTGGTGGGGTACAGGGCATCTGCCAGCAGTCGTCAGCAGCATGATGCGCATGCACAAGTAACTCGGGGCGGTGCCGTGCGCAAGACTGAACACGATGATGGGGTCCCATGGTGGCAGCGTCCACATGCCACACCTTAGCCGCTAGGTGCTTCATCTCGGCTTGCACAAGGCGGTATTGCTTGTCCGCCGCTAGGTGCCCTGTGTGAATTGTGCACTTTGAATACGTCCTTACATTGAGATGAGCATTCCAAAAAGTGAAAACACCTTTTTTTAAAAGTAATTAATGCTTTGGTTTACTGACTACCCTGTGCAACTCTTAGGTGGTGTTTGGTTCTCTAGTCCTAGGACTTTTTCTAGTCCCAACTAAAAAGTCCCTAGTCCCTAAAAAGTCCCTCCCTGTTTGTTTCCAGAGACTAAAAAGTCCCTAGTCCCTTGCTAGAGGTTATTAAATGACCATGTTGCCCCTAGTATATATAAAAATAACACTCAAACAACACCATGGGGTGGCGGGCCAATGGGTGCATGGAGGGACATTGTTGGAAAAGTCCCAAAAAGTCCCAAAAAGACTCTCCTTGAGAGTCTTCTTCATTTAGTCCCAAATGCCTAGTTTAGTCCCTAAAAAGTCCCTCCCGTTTGGTAAAAAAGTCTCTAAAGGGACTTTTTCTAGTCTCTACACAAAAAAGTCCCTGGAAACAAACACCCCCTTAGTTCCACCACTCCCACTTTTAAATTTTGGTGAGCTGTGAAAAAATTATCTTGAGAACCTAGCAACTATTATTTGCTGACAAGAATATCTTCCTACAGCAACACTTGTTTGTGGACTGGTCAATTCTCACCATAATTTTACCTGTCTGCAGGCTGCTACAGTTTCATCTTTCTCAAAATTGTCTGTTCAAGATCTGAAGACACTTATTCCTACTGAGGCCTATCCATCGTGGGTATCTTTCAACCAAAAGCAGAAGTTGAGCCTTTCTCTCTCTTAACATTCTATTAAGCTTTGACCTTGGTGTTTCCCAATGTTGTGCTGATACCTTAGTTTTCTGTTTTTCATAGCTTAAATGATTGAATGACCTTGGCCTTATCTAATGTTGTACTGATACCTTATTTTATTTAACTTCTACAGCTTAAATGGCTGAATCAAGAATTGGTGAAAATCTGGCCATTTGTCAATGAGGTGCTATTCCAGCTTCATTTAAGTATCTACTATAGTTCTGATACAAGATACTGAGTTTTCCTACTGCGTCTTCTGGATATTGGAAGTTTACTTAGGATGGCAAGTCTGGTTATTGTAGGCTGCATCGGAACTGATAAAATCTTCTGTGGAGCCTGTATTCGAGCAGTACAAGTCATTCATTTTGGCCTCCATCCATTTCTCAAAGTTGACACTTGGTACTGTTGCTCCTCAGTTTACAGGTAGGACATTGTTATAAAATCTTGATAATTTGTTGATGGATAAATGGTCATTCTTTTTGTATCGGACAGTATAATATACCGGTATAGTATGGTATAGTTTGCGTAGACAAGCCTTTACTTTTGCGCACAAGAATTAAGGAGTAAAGTCCGTCACCTTATTTATCCCCATGCATAGTAGATTTTTTCTCTTAAGAGACATAATTAGTTCTCACACGCATGCCCTTTTCACCATGTAAATTTGAGTGCCACACTTACAAGAGAGTAAAGTATGCCTAGAGGTTGTCAAACGACTTACACAGAGAACGGTTCACTGTCTACTTAAAGAAGCTGGAAGAGGACATCAATTGCCAGCCAGAAATCATTTTATTTATTGTTTTGCTAACATTTTGTTTGATTTGGCTATGTTCTTTTGATACAGTAGCCATAAGTGAAATATGTAGTTCAATTTGGTTTAATTTTTTTGGACAATGCTGCTAGTAAGAAAGCGGCCAGGACTTAATTCTCATTTTCAATGGAAGGATGAAGCAACACATTGTCATTTGGCTTCCTATGCCACCCCCACCCCCAACCCCTTGTGCTCTTGTTCGGCTGCAGGTGGTAGTTGTTCGCTCCTTGTATTTATATAATCTATGCTCCTAGACTCGGGCATACTTCAAATAATTCTCTTTAATAGGCACTTAGTCTTTGAACTGATATGACAGGTTCTGTAGAGCTTCCAATTGCTGGGTAAATGACGACTTAGGTCGCATGTGATTTTAACTAATGCTTGCATTATAACAAATACTATCTATGATGACAGTTGGAAAACTCAACTGTGTCATAAGGATGGCATCTCTAAAAAGTACGTTGCTTTGTGGTGTTCACGTTGGTGGCCAGGTCGGCCGGTGGTGCCATGTTCTTTGTAATATGGATTGGGTTGTAACGGATTTAGCTCGGTTTTCTGCGAGTTAACCGGGCAACTCTTACTCTCTTCTTAATTAATGAAAATGGCAAGTCTTTTGCCTCATTTCAAAAAAAGGAGGATGCATTTAGTATATCTGTGTCAAGCTCATCATAATTTGTACATATCACACTGGGGGTGCCTTTATGACAATTGGTGCCCGTCTAATGTTGGAGGAGGGAGGAATAAGTAGAGTGGCACATTATCTTGTTAAAAAATGATAAGATGGAGCTGGAGTTGAAACAAGAGGGGATGATTTGCTGGGGTTAGATATGTAGAGTGATTGTGTCACCAGTTATGACCAGGCATTTAGTTGGATAGTGATGAGATGATTTGATTGATAATTTTTGTAGCTCTGTCAAACAATTTTAACATGTTCACTCTTGTCATAATTGTTGCATGGCTTTGTTTCTCCAAACAAACCCGGTAAGAGAATCATAATCTTTGTTTGCACTCCTGTTTTAGCAATAAATCTTTTCATGCTCCATGAACCAAAGCTCTGTGCTCAGCTTTTACACATGCCCAGGCCAGAATGCCCTGTTTTGCTACTGCATCGTACGTCGTGGATACTTCTTTATTTGAAAAAAAAAAGCCCTGAAGTATTCTGCATATCTCAAATCATTTCATATAATCAAATAAGAAGACATCTCATGCTTCAGCTTAGGTTTACGATGATTTGCTGCATCTTATCGAAATTATGATACAATGGTTGATGTTCTCCTACAAATAAACATCCTTGGTTTTTGTTGATCATTCTAGCAAAACTTTTCAGGAGTTCAAATTCTGGATAGCGACAGTGCTGGTATTACTATGGAGCTTGATATGCAGTGGGATGGTAATCCCAATATAGTACTTGACATTCAAACAACTCTGGGAATTTCACTTCCTGTACAGGTAACTTACAAATGTTGCAAATGGAAATTAACACAGATTTTTTTAGTACCATGCAGTACCAAAACATGATCTTATCTTACTATGGAGTACCCTTATTGTTTGTCAAGAAAAAAGCAAGGACCGATTGTATTTAGTCCTACCAATTGCAGTTTGAAGATTCAGTTTCCTTCAATTAGAAGTGCATGCGCGTAGTACTATTGGTTCAGTTTTTGGGAGGGAAAAGAAAGAACACTGTCTCAGTTTACAAGTTTCATCACTGAAGCTTTACTTTGTGTAATGCTACACATTAACCTTGTTTTCTTATTAGTTTTTATTGCACCATGGTATAACCTTATATCGAGTACTAATTATCATTCTCTAAGTCCTTTCATCTCTAGGTGAAAAATATTGGATTCACAGGCACACTACGGCTACTCTTTAAGCCTCTGGTAGCCGAACTCCCATGCTTTGGAGCTGTTTGCGTTTCTTTGAGAGAGAAGGTATATCTGTTCTATCCAATCTTGTGATCTTGAGGAAAAAAATCACAGGTTGCATGATATCATTGATTTGATTGTAGAGCAAGGTGGATTTTACCCTCAAAGTTGTTGGTGGCGAAATGACAGCAATTCCTGGAATTTCTGATGCAATTGAGGTTTGGTAACCGTACATTATCAACTAAACTACATTATACATACTGTTTTGCACATCTCAGCTCAGGAAACAATTCAGGGAACAATACGTGATACCATCGAGGACACACTGACATGGCCTAATCGCATAATTGTCCCCATTGTGCCAGGAGATTATAGGTAATTAACTGCTTTGATAATTTGGGAGTATAACTTACATGCCTGTTTCCATAGTAGTGATAATAGGCCTGCTATTTTCAGTGATCTGGAGCTAAAACCTGTTGGATTATTAGAAGTAAAACTTGTGGAAGCTAGGGATTTGAAGAACAAGGACCTCGTTGGGAAGTCTGACCCTTTTGCTGTGCTATACATACGTCCACTGAGTGCAAAAACGAAGAAAAGCAAAACAATAGTAAGTGAGTTGTGCTCATCTGGTCAAATCAAAGAAGATATATCCTTACATATATTGTGCTGCAGAACAATGATTTGAACCCCATCTGGAATGAACACTATGAATTTGTGGTGGAGGACTCATCTACCCAGCACCTGACTGTGAAAATTTACGACGACGAAGGGCTCCAGCCGTCAGAGATTATTGGCTGCGCTCGAGTAGACTTATCGGATGTTACGCCTGGAAAGGTCAAGGATGTTTGGTTGGAACTTGTGAAAGACCTGGAAATTCAGCGTGATAAGAAACCTCGTGGTCAGGTCAGTTGTTACACTTTTCAGCATAACTTTTCTACTCCATATACGGAGTTATAATATGTGGTGAAACCATAACATTGCTGTCATGGTTTCCTGTTATTTTCTTTTTTACCATTATGAATGTGTGGCTGATTAGTACTACGATTCTCAGTGTAAGATTGTAAGGAACATATCCTGCCACTTTTGCTGTTCATTTATTTTTTATTTTGATAAAAATTAAGAAAGCGATTTAAGTGAGGTGTTGATATAACCAAGTCCTGTGAACCCATCTTCCTAGCATTTTCTGAATGTTACTCCAAGCATCCACTGTTTGCCCTTCCCCACCAGTTAGCTGGACGACGAAGATGGCCTCCGGTCATATCATGCCTGACACTGGGAACACTGGGTCGGGTCATCCTTATCCACTGTCTCTGCCCGCTTTCCAAGCAGGCCTTGCTGCCTGGTAAATTTGGTCTTCTTGTCTGACGACACCACTGCCTGAACTGACGACAGCGTGGCACTGTCAGCCTAATCTGCTATCTCTCCCTTCTCTTATGTCCTTGGTTCGATTCAAATTTTCTGCCAGGAAGTTACAACAACAACAACAACAAAGCCTTTAGTCCCAAACAAGTTGGGGTAGGCTAGAGGTGAAATCCATAAGATCTCGCGACCAACTCATGGCTCTGCCAGGAAGTTAACAGAATTAAATCCAATTTTGTCTCCCTCCACATACTTCTACTACATTCTAGATAACTTGGTCCGTAAGTCATATTTTTCCTAACCTTTACGCAGTGTTTTCTAGAGTCTTCTAGCTATGAGTGGAACTGAGCTGTTAAGACTTCATAAAGCCTATAAATATGTTATTTAGGATATATTTGGGTTGTCAATGTTTGTTACTTCTTTTACGATTACAAGTAAATCATTACACTTACACACACGTGAGTACGTTGCTTATCATTGAAAAGTACTCCCTCCGTCCCATAATATAAGAACGTTTTTGACATTACTGTAGTGTGAAAAACGTTCTTATATTTGGGACAGAGGGAGTACATCATTTTTGTCAAAAGAACAATACGTGTCGGTGACATGGAAGATGTTAAACCTAGATTGATATGCCTATCAATGAAGTGTTAGTAATGACTTAAATTTTCAAGCATCACAATGTTTGTGTTCAGTATACACTTCGTCAATGTGTATGTGTAGCGATGGCAGTGTGTGGTATGTGCATGTGTGTGTGTGTGTGTGTGTGTGTGTGTGTGTGTGTGTTGAGATCGTCATTTTAGGAAAATGTATTATGTCGCCGATATTCAGCGACATTGACACTATAATTCAGTCAAATCTACAAATTCAGAGTGTATTAGATTTGTCTAGCAAGTTATCGAGATTGTCAATGAACCAAGTCGCCACAAATACATATTTCGCAGTTTTCCTATTTGTGGGCAGTACCAGAAGGATAGAGAAACTTACATCAACAATTTATCACAATTTTGTATCTAAGAAAAATATTATATTTCAGCTTATTTGTCGGTATAAATATTTTTAAAATGGGTTTTTATCATTTATGCCACTAGTTGTGTCCCACTACTCTGTTTTGCCATTAGAAATTACAACTGCTAAAAAGTGCCATCGTTACGTGAGATGCTTGCTCAAAATGCCATTAGATATCTAAAAAATGCCATCATTTCATTAGATGTTTGCTCAAAAATGCCATTAGACATCGTTATTGTGAGGTCAAACTCGTTGACCATGTTATATGACAAAAATTCCCCTATACCCACATGTCAGCTCTCTCTATCTCACAATGATAAGTGTGGACCCCACTTGTCAGGAGTAAGTAAGCGAATAATTTTAGAGGGAAATAAGAACGCTGTTGGGATCAAGTGGGACCCATACTTTATTGTAGTGAGATAGAGGGAGAGCTGACATGTTGGTCTATAGGTATTCTGGTCATTATAACATGGCAAACGAGATTTGAGCTGACAGTAAAGGTGTCCAGTGGCATTTTTTTAGCATGCACCTAATGAAGCGATGGCATTTTTGAGCAGTTGAAATTCTTAGTGGCAAAACTGAGTAGTGAGACTTAACCAGTGGCATAAATGATAAAAACTATGTACATGTGATTGATTTAATATTATATTGGTATATATAATATAGGAGTATAGATATACACTTACAATTTTTGTCAACTTTATTTCCTTAATGCCTAAACTGGCAGGAAAGGTGACTGCTGATTAGTATGATGGGTATTTATAGTTGCAATGTTATCCATAATTTCCTTCTGAATACACTGATTCTTAGAGTAGAGGCATCAGAGCTTCATTTTCACGGCAATACCATTGGTATTCTTTTAATAAAGAAACTAATTTACTAGTAATTGTCAGACGTTGTTCTCACCTACCAAGTTAACAATCAAAGAGGAGTACTAATCATCACGCATCTTGGCTTTGCTTCTCTTGGCCAATCAATATTGACAACAAAGTACTCCCTCCGTTCACAAATATAAGATGGTCTAACTTCTTTCTGAATCGGATGCATATGGACACGTCTTAGTGTGTTTGTTCATTCATTTCAGCCCGTATGTAGTCCATATTGAAATATCCAAAACATATATATTTGTGAACGGAGGGAGTATCATATACCGGGACATAATCCCCTAAACTGTGGTGATAAAGATTTGTTGTGGAGAGGCTAAAGATATGTTCACTCTTCATTTTCTGTAATTATATCATCATGAAAATATCTCTGTTGGGTTTCTTGTGGAGAGGCTAAAGATTTGTTCACTCTTCAGGTCCACCTAGAGCTCCTGTACTACCCTTTTGAGAAACAAGAAGGGGTTTCCAATCCTTTTGCTGGTCAGATCCAGTTAACTTCTTTGGAAAAGGTCCTCAAGACGGAATCTAATGGATATGATGTCAACCAGAGGAAAAATGTTATTACGAGAGGAGTCCTTTCAGTAACTGTTATATCTGCAGAGGACATACCAGCAATGGATGTGATGGGGAAGGCTGACCCGTTTGTCGTCCTGTACCTGAAGAAGGGGGAAACCAAAAAGAAGACTAGGGTACTCTCTTATCTCCATCTGCAGTGCTGTTCTTATTTTTTTCCCACATATGATTCCAATGTATTTGCAGGTTGTGACTGAGACGTTAAATCCAATATGGAATCAGACATTTGATTTTGTAGTAGAAGATGCCCTGCATGATTTGCTCATTGTGGAAGTATGGGACCATGATACATTTGGAAAGGTGTGTTTCTGTCTTTATCTTGTGTAGCTCGTGTACACTTATTTTCTCCTTATATTGTTTCCGTTTGGCTTTGAGATTGTCCTGCTTGTGTTACTACTGCCTTTCCATAGTTATATCAGATAGGTTTTGTCTGTGTAACATACTAAAATATGCGTTTAATTTTTGACTGGGCATATGAATATATGTGTTTTCATAACGCTGATTGTATGACGGGTTTTTCATGCTGGTCATTGGATAAAAAAGTGCGGATATAAAATGAAGGGACTATGTTTCTTTTTAAATACTCTCTCCATCCGAAAATAAGTGTCTCGACTTTGTACTAACTTTAGTACAAAGTTATACTGAAGTTGAGACACTTGCTTTGGGACGGAGGGAGTATTAAGAAAGAATTAAGAAAGCCACCACAATTTGATTTGAGCCAGGTGGTGGGGTTGTACACCAGCATCTCCTTAATTTACTCATACAACTTTTTGTGTGGTTTTGCAATGTGTTTGCCACAACAGGTGAGATTTTTGTGCGTCAACCATCAAATCATGGGAGTGTAGCTGCATCCTTTTCAGAAATGATCTTTGTGGATCCCAGAAAAATGCGAAAAAATCCGTAGTAACGAGAATACCGTGCTACAACGGATTGGTATTTGATGCACATGATCTGTGCTACCAGTGATGAGGGGATAAAGCGCGAGAAATAATTAATCAGGGGGTTACTCGTAACTTGTTTGGGGGGAGGGGCAACACCGCAACAATGTATCTAATCTGGCTTTCTGTGTGATATCTCCTTCCAAAAGGTCTATCTCTCATCTTTCAAGGTGTACTTCCATTCCTTCATCCCCTGAAAAGCTCACATAGAATGGCGTATGATTAAGGTTTTGAAACATGCACCGGCTCAGTCTCTCGAAGGTGCTCATAGGGGTAGGGTGGGGGAGCATGTGTTCATATTTGTGAGTGCCTGCGTTTATACTGTGTTTTTCAGAAAAAAAAAAGTCTTGGTCCAACTAACTAGCTCAAAACTTTACCCTCCAGTAGTAGCAATAAGATGTGGGAAGTTTTGGCCCGAGTACTGCACTAAAAATCCATGTGTGGTTTTGAGCTAATTTTGTGCCCTATAAGCTCAAAGCTGTTGATCGGATCTGTGGTTCTGTTTTCTCAGACTAAACTCGTTATCAATAAGCTCGAACCTGTTGATCAGATCTATGGTTCTGTTTTTTCAGACCAACTCCTTATCCGTTGAAATTGCAGGATTACATAGGGAGATGCATCTTGACACTTACCAGGGCGATACTCGAAGGCGAGTTCCAAGATACATATGTGCTGCAAGGTGCTAAATCTGGAAAGCTGAACCTGCACTTCAAGTGGACGGCACAGCCAATCTACCGTGATCGTGACAGGGACCAGTGAAACCTGCATAGCTTCACACGATAAGACTGCCTTCTTCCTCTACGATGCCTGTATATTAGCCTTTCAATACACGGATCCGCTTGGGTCTTGTAAGTTGTAACCGTGTATAGAGACCACTTTGTGATTAGTCATAAATATCGTTCTACATATGTCCGGATCTATATAAAAAGTCACGTTTTCGTCCAGAAGCGAGGGGAAAAAAAACTCAACGGTGCTGATGCTCGCGTGCAACTCTCTGGCCTGCGGAGCTGCTGCTCGCGCGGGTCGCCGAAAAAGGAAGTTTGCTTGGTTACTTGGGTTGTTATTTCTTCTTGTTCGTTCACTTGCTGCTCGTTCGTTATGTTTTTTGTTTGATAGATTTGGAGAAAAATAAGGAACTAAAGAAATGTTCGTAAATTTGAGAAAGAGTTCACAGATTAAAAAAAATATGAATGTGAAAAAGAGTTCGTAAATTTAAAATATCCATGAACTTGAGAAATGATTACGGAATTTGGAAAAAAGTTTTCGATTTTTTTAAAAAAATATGGAAATTGAAAGATAGATTTGGAAGAAGTTAAGGAGTTAAAAAAATGTTAGTCAATTTGTGAAAGAGTTCACAATTTTTTTATAAATTTGGAAAAGAGTTCGTGAATTTAAAAGTATTCATGAACTTCAGAAGTGATAACGGAATTTGGAAAAAAAGTTTGTGAATTTTAAAAATTTATGGAATTTTTAAAAAACATGAAACTAAAAAAATCACAAATTTGGAAAAGTTCATAGAATTTGAAAGAAAGTTCATGGAATTTGTTTTTTAAATGGAAAAAAGAATAAACAAGAAAACGTAAAAAATATACAAAAACATGTTTAAAAAACCGCACATGGGAGAGAGAAAATTCATGTCCTATATTTTTTTCATTTACACCCTCTTTGAAGTTTTAATTCCCTTCATATTCTTCCAACTCCACTTGTGTATTACTATAGTGCGTGGTATTCTTTTTATGTTGTTTATTCCGTTGCATATGTTCTCCTCATATTTTCTACAATAGATATAGATGTGACGTGTAAAACTCGCATGCACACAATTGGTAGCTATTCCCAAATTATATGCTAATTCATTATTGCGTACACATGAGTTGTATTATCTTGATAAGCAATTTTTACATGTATTCTTTTATTGGCAAAAATACACTTAAACAATACTTTTATTGTTCTATGTCTTTGTTTTTTCTTAATCAAGATATGCCTAAGTGTGCGCCGTTGCTACCGCGAGGATATCTAAAATTACTTTTGTGTTCTACCGGCTTGGAACCTAGGTTTTGAAAAAAAAAATAAGTCTGGATTTGAAGTTTAGAAAAATCTTATAAAAGCACACATGTACATAGGTATGTTTTCTACTAGTGTGCAAAGTTTCATGACCTAATACCTTCATATGCGAGCAATAGAAAAAAATAAATTCGTGTGTGTATTTCATCGTGAAAAATAACATAGTATTACATCCGTATGTAGGTGTGTATTTTGTTTCAGATCATTTTAAAATTTTAAATTTTGATTTTCAGAATTTGTTAGCCCAGGAGCAAGAAATCCGCGCTCAATCATAATGTATTACATTTGTAAATAATTATAAAAGGTAAATAAATAAATGGGATTGCTAAATCTCAGTCGAATTTAATCAAGTCTCCATCTAAGTTGATGCTTTATTTGTGAGATTTATGTAAAGACCCATGTAAAATTTTAATTTTTTTCTTTCTTTGTTCTTATCCTCCCTCCGTCGTATGATACAGGAACGTTTTTCAATCTATGTTAACTCGAAGAACATTCTTTTTTTTTAAGTCCAGACCTTCACTTTATTATACTAAAATAGCAATCTCGTCTGATACAATGCTAAGGATGCAATCAGGGGGGACTGAATCCCAAAAAACTGAAACTCTACTACTAACCCCTACACGCGTCAGCATATGGGCAGCCCCATTTGCTGTCCTACGTACCCAGGTAATCTTGAACTCATTCAACATAGCGATCAGGCCCTTCACCCCCTCCACCACTTGTCCTACATATGACAGGTTCCACTCCCGCTCCTTGATCATCCCAACTAGTGCCTGGCAATCTGTCTCAGGTGCAGCCTGTGAATATCTCGTTGTAGTGCGAGCAGAATCGCTCTCCTACACGCTAGGAGCTCGGCAACTAACGGCTCGAAGACATTCGGAAAGAAATCCGATGTTGCCCCTCTGAACGCCCCAGCTTCATCTTTGAATATCACCCCCCCTCCCCCCCGCCTCCACCCAGTCCTGTTCGAGCCTTAGCTCTGTCGACATTGACCTTCATCCACCCTTGGTGGGGAGGCAACCATGAATAGTCTTTCACTCCTCCATTAGTGTGGCCACTCTTCTTGCAATCTGCTCTGGGTTCTCAATCTTTTTTCCGTCGCGTGTGTCGTTCCTTGCTAACCACAACGCATAGAGACCCCGAATCAGCATGACCTTTTCATCCTCCGCCGCCTCCGTCAGCCATTGTAGCATCCACGACGCGAGTGAGCTCTGGGTGCTCATCGATATAGGTGGGATCGCCACCCACGCCCCCAATACCGAGCCATCTCCTTCCAAAACAAAGTCGAGTGGTAGCAGGACCAAAAACGATGATGCAGCGTCTCTTCTCTGCCACACGCTGGGCAAAAGACACCATCCTTGATATGTCGCCGGCGCAGCTCGACACCAACGGCCAAATCATTTTTGATCAATCTCCAAGTGTGAATCAGCTCTTTACCAGGGCATTGGTTCCCCACAGCGCAAGCCAACCCCGACGAGTCGCCACTGACGATGAAGAGTCCGATTGTCCTGCTCTTGCATGTTTCTTTTCCATGCATAGATGGTAGGCAGATTTGACCGAGAACTGTCCACTCTTGGTAAAATTCCATGCCATGAAGTCTTCTGATCCATGTCCATCCACGGAAATTTGGAGAATGTCCTGTATATCATCCGGCGTGAACATGCCCTCAAGCTTGTCCCTGTCCCATGTGTCACTCGTATCATTTAGCAGGTCACACACGCGCGTTACACCATGTACGTATACCTGGCCCAGTGGCCTCAGGCTTCCTTTGCGTGGTATCCAGCTGTCGTGATGGATGTGGATTCGTGTACCGTCGCCCACTCTCCAAGTCAGTCCTTCCAGCAACAAGTCCCTACCATGCAGAATACTTTGGAATGTACACTAGTAGAAAAAGGGTCAAATGTAAAGCACATTAGTGTCGGTTTGAATTTGAGCCGGCACTAATGTGACCATTAGTGTCGGTTCGAACGGCTAGGCGGGCGGGCATCATTAGTACCGGTTCGTGGGCAACCTTTAGTACCGGTTCATGCCACAAACCGGTACTAATGAGGCTGTGTCAGGCTATGGTCAGGCTGGGGCCCCCACGAAGACCTTTAGTACCGGTTCATGCCATGAACCGGTACTAGAGTTTCTTTGTAAGCTGATTTTTAGTCCCACCTCGCCAAGAGAGAGGCAATATGAGCGGTTTATAAGCCGTGAGTGCACAGACAATGACGAAGAGTTGCAATTCTCACCTGCATGTTGATTAGCTTCAAGCCTTGCGGAATAGTATAGATTGCACTGAGCTATGTGCAGTGCAGTCTACACTATTCCGAATGGCTTGAAGCAAATTAACCAGCATTGCACCTTTTTTTTTATTTTTAATAACTTATTTGAACTCCGGACTTCTTTTGTGTTCAGTATGCAGCATTCAAAGCGACATCATCAATTTCCAACATGTTCTGACATCATTTGTTGTTTTTCGGTCATTTACCTAATTGTTTAGAGAGCTAAATGACCGTGAAATTGAAAATCACTACAAAATGAATTCTGAAAATGTTGAAACTTGGCATGGTATCATCATATCATCCGCATAGCATGCGCTAAAGAGTAGAGAGGGTCATGGCAAAAACTGGACGCACTTCGTGTACAAACTGGACAAACTCTTTCGGAGTATCAGGGTTTCGGACGAGAACTCATCTGTTACACGGCCACTTCAATGTTTTTTAAACTTATTTGAACTCCGGACTTCTTTTGTGTTCAGTATGCAGCATTCAATTTCCAGAAGACAATAAATAAAAGAAAATAAATAATGCAGAAAATAAAAAAACTATACAAAAAATTACTCAAAAATAAATAGAAGAAAATAAATAATGCAGAAAAGAAAAAAAACTATATAAAAAACTACTCAAAAATAAATAGAAGAAAATAAATAATGCAGAAAGAAAAATTCATCTGTTACACGGTCATTTCAATGTTTTTTAAACTTATTTGAACTCCGGACTTCTTTTGTGTTCAGTATGCAGCATCCAATTTCCAGAAGACAATAAATAGAAGAAAAGAAATAATGCAGAAAATAAAAAACTATACAAAAAAATTACTCAAAAATCAATAAAAGAAAACAAATAATGCAGAAAAGAAAAAAACTATATAAAAAACTACTCAAAAATAAATAAAAGAAAATAAATAATGCAGAAAAGAAAAAACTATATAAAAAATTTGTTGGCGCGCTGCCCAGTGGGCCTGCCAGACCTAGGGTGTGCAAATGCAGGCCAGAAGGGCCAGCAGGCTCATAGGGCAGCGCGCCCTAGTTAATTAGGCCCAAAAGCCTGCTATATAGAGAATCTCAAAGGAGCAGCCGCGGCTGGGTTTATAAACCAGTGCGGCTGCCCTTCGCTCGGCGAGGTGGGACTAAACATTGTGCACCGCCGGTGGCAGCGCACAACCTTTAGTACCGGTTGGTGGCTCCAACCGGTACTAAAGGGGGGAGGGTCTTTAGTACCGGTTCGTGGCACGAACCGGTACTAAAGGGGCCGTTTCCCGCCCCTTGGCCTGGCGAAAATAGGCCTTTAGTACCGGTTGGTGGCTTCAACCGGCACTAAAGACCCATCCTATATATATGGAACCTACGAAAAAATCAGTTTTACCCACCAGTAGTTCTTCTCGATCCAAACTTCTTCGCCGCGCCCGTCGCCCCATCACGCGCCGTCCTTGCTGCCCCCGCAGTCCGTCGTCGCCGTCACCGCCGTCGCCCACGCCACCCGTCGTCGCCGTCACCGCTGTCGCCCCCGCCACCCGTCGTCGCCGTCACCGCCCGGCCCGTCGCCCCCGCCGCGCCCGTATGTCGCCGCCGCCGCCTCTCGCCCGCCGCGCCCGTCCCCGGCCCCGTCGTCGCCCGCCGCCGCCCGTACGCCGCCGCCCCCCGGTCGTACACACACACACAGAGAGAGAGAGAGACACACACACACCACACACATACACACACAGACACACACACACACACACACATACACACACACACATTGTTTTTACTTATTCTATTTTCTGTTGTTTAGATTAATGTTAGATAAATTACGTAGATAATAATGTTAGATGAATTATATGGAAAAGATGTTAAATATTAATGTAAAATGTATTCTACATGAATTAGAACAAGTTGAACTAGTTGAATTAGTATAGCTAGATATTAATTAGGCATATATATAAGATTTGAACTAGTTGAATTAATATAACTAGTTTATTTTTAGTATGAAAATTAATAGAACAAGTTTATTTTTAGTAAGAAAATTTAGGTATATGAGATTTGATGATCTAATCAAAATATTACTATATAGAACTACCTACTTTATTTTAGTAAGAAATTAATAGAATTAGTTTATTTTTAGTAAATGCTTAGTTGAATTAATAGAACTAGTTTATTTAGTTGAATTAATAGAACTAGTAAGTGTTTAATGTTTCACCTATATATGAACATATATGTTAGATATTAGATATAAATTATATGTTAGATATATATTTAATTTAGTTATATGAGATTTCATTATCTAATTAACAGAACTAGTTTAGTTGAATTAATTAGTTGAATTAGTTCAATTAATTAGGTATATTCTTCGTAAGTGCTTAGTTGAACTAGTTGAATTAACAGAACTAATAAGTGCTTAATGTTTCACCTATGAACATAGGAATGTCGTCTGACGACGAACACGATTTCATTATGTGCGAATACTGCGAAGACCAGCGCGGCCTGTGCGGCAGAAATTTTCTAGTTGATGATAGACGCTTCAGCATCAAGCTGGATGAAAACTTCGAAGTGGATACAGTAAGTCACAACGACAAGTCTTTTTTCGTAATTAAGCATGACTTATGCTTTATTTGCTTCACCTTTTAATTTTAATTTTTCACTATTCTACTAGCGTATCCCCTGCCATGCAAGAATTTTTGTCTTGAATAAAATATGTTTCAGTCCTAACGAAACTATGGAGGTAAAAAGAGTTTACTTGAAGACCGAGCATGGTTATACCTTCAACGTCAAATTATACAATGCAGACACATACACCTATTTTGAATGCAAAACTTGGCAAGCACTATGCAAGGCTTATGCATTTGAGCCTGATATGGTTATCACTTTTGATATTCGTTCGGAAGATAATATTGAAGGTAATAGAGACATCTGGGTCGATGTGCAGACGCCTCCAGTTCTACCATTATGTGAGTTTCTCAACCATATTTATGTCTTTGATATGAGATTATTTGAACCAGTTAAATAATTAATAGATCTCAATTTATATTGACAGCTTACTTCCAATCAAGCAAACATGTCCGGCGCTTGGTAGACAGGACCGTCCACTGTCCCGGGGCTGAACTAAACTGCGAGGAGACAAGTCATTATGTTTCATGGCTTGAGGATCTTGATGCTGTCAAGATAAATTTCTTTCCTGCACTTAGAAATGTTAGTACTCAAAACGTGCGACCAATAGTATTCGTACTGAACTACGGTCACATATATTTAGGAAAGATGGTAAGATTTCTACTATTTTTCCTCAGTGCATCTTTTGCATACATTATTTTTTTAAGCTAAACTTCATTGCTAAGTATGTTACTATACGATGTTCTTCAACAGGTACTCTCGATGAATGTTGTGCCTGATTGGATCGAGACTAAAGGTACCATGAATATTGTTAGCTTACGGCCAAGATATCCTACAATGCACTTTAGTGCATTGAGGATTTCTAATAGCGAGGAATGCTTAATAGTAAAAGACTGAAGCAAAATTGTGAACGATCACAGAGAAGTACTAGTGGGCAGCAATCAGAAGCGCAACCCACGATTAGGAGACATGTTCATCTACATGCTCCAATATGATGAATCAGCAAAGCTATACATGTTCTATGCTATTTACCTGAGAGAGAGCAGCAGGAGTGATTAATTAGCTAGTTCATGCTCTTAGTACTTGTCCTCTCATGTCCGTGTTCTTCGTCTTGAACTTAATCTCAAAGAATGATTTGCTTTTGTGGTGTTATGAACGCTTATAATATCATTACCATGTTGAACTCGATGATATCTTTGCTATGAAAACCGTTGGTGATGATATATATGATGCAAGAGTTTTTATATTAATTAATATGATGATGATGATGATGATGAGTTATTATATCATTTATGAAAGAAATTGCATATTAGTTTCAACTGGATGGATTCTAGCTAAGTGATCAAGTATATGCTATATCCATATTACCTCGATCACTTAAGTAGGTGATCAAGTATATATAATATGGATATGACATATACTTGATGACTTAGCTAGGATCCACACGCATCCAGTCAAACTAATCACCTAATGATTTAACAACTCATTATAATGTAAAACAATCACTAAATTAAATTGAAAACATAAAATTAAAGTAAAAATAAAAAATAAAACCAAAACACACCAAAACATTTAGTACCGGTTGGTGTTACCAACCGGTACTAATGTCCTACGCGCCCACGGAGCTGGCTCGTGCCACGTGTTTGCCCTTTAGCACCGGTTCGTGCTGAACCGATACTAAGGGGGGGGGGGGCTTTAGTGCCTACAATTTAGTGCCGGTTACCGAACCGGCACTAAAGCCCCTTACGAACCGGTGCTATTGCCCGGTTCTGCACTAATGGTATATGACCCACTACTCGGGCAAGTTGCATTAAGTATTGATCCATTTGTGAAGTACTTGGACTTGAGAACCCTAGCACAGAGGAAGGACGAGTCTTGCAGAATCCTCCAAGCTTGCTTTGCAAGCAACGCTTGATTGAAAGCCTCCATGTCCCGGAAGCCCATTCCGCCATCCTGTTTGCTCATGCACATTTTCTTCCAGGCTATCCAATGCACCTTTTTTTCACCATTTGCTTCACCCATCAAAAGTTTGAAGAAATAGATGTCAGGTTCCCGCACAATTTCTTAGTGCGTTGGAAGCAGCTCATAATGAACGTAGGGATAGATTGAAGCACCGACTTGACCAGCACCTCACGAGCCTTCTTGGACATACACTGCCCTTTGTATCCAGTAACCTTTCCCTTAGCACTTTCCCGGACATATTTAAAAGTCTCTTCTTTAAAACTTCCCATCACAGTTGGTAAACCCAAGTATTTTTCACTCAAAGCCTCTGACTGGATCCCAATAATCTCCTTGAGATGCTCATTATTCTCATCTGTACTTCCCTTACCAAAGAAGATGGATGACTCGAAGAACATTCTAGGACCGGGAGGAGTATGTTCATATCTAGCCACACCAAAAGAAAAAGAAAAAGAAAGAGGAAAGACCAAAGCAAACCAAACCCCGATCCACCCGCAGCGACCACGACGACTCCCCTTTCCCGGCCATCTCTGCCCCTCCCACCAACCCGAGTAGGCGAGCAGCACCGCAAGCCCGCGAGGCGGCACTCCCATCCCATGGAAGGCTCAGGCGCGGTCGGCGCCCGCGGCGGCGGGGGCGGCGGGCCGGCGCCGTTCCTGCTCAAGACGTACGAGATGGTGGACGACCCGGCGACGGACGCGGTGGTGTCGTGGAGCGACGCGTCGGACACGAGCTTCGTGGTCTGGAACTCGCCCGAGTTCGCCGCGCGGCTGCTGCCCGCCTACTTCAAGCACAGCAATTTCTCCAGCTTCATCCGCCAGCTCAACACCTACGTACGTAACGCCTCCCCCCTCTCCCCCTCAATCTCGATGCGATCTCGGTCAAGTCCCTGCGGATTTCGGGATTCAGATTTGCGCGTCTGCGGGGGATTTGTTAGGTGGAGCTGAGCTGCTGCTCTTTTTGTTGTTGTCAAATTTGGATCTTGGGTGGGTGGCGTAGGTGCCCAAATCTCTGCGCTGCTGTGGTGAACTGCTACTGCTTAATATCTTTTAGGATGCTGGTTTTCTTAGTTGGGCTTGATTGCAGTTTAATGCCAAAAATTAGGACTTGATATGGTGCCAAATTTGTTGACATGTTCATAATTTTGTGCGCTGGGCTGGTCGGATGCTTGTGAATAACTACATTCTTTCTTTAGAACAAATAGATGCACGCTCGCTGCTTTGGTTGGCTAGCTCGAGTTTAAGGCTCAGGTTGCATTGCATTGACCTGATTCTGTTTTCATGGTTGCTAGGTCCGGGTTGTGGTGTTACATTCATGATCGATGCTGATGTTTGTGGTGGAACTTGGTTCAGCTGCTACTGAAATTATGCGCTGTGTTTATATTGATCGAGTCTGAAATATTAGGATTTTTGTATTGTGCAATGGAGTAGGTATGTTTTTTTTTTGCGGGTAGGAGTATCTATCTTTGGTATATAACAATAGCTATTCCCTCCGATTGGAAATATTTGTTCAGAGTGTTCATTGTTCCTGTAGTTTTTGCTTGTTTAGCAAGCTTGGTCACAGTCAGTGCGATATGATCTGCATTTGTTTTTGTTCAATAGCTATCACTCCCTCTGTTTCACCATAACTGTGGCAGCCCACCATGCACATGAACTGAATCAAAGAGGAGTTAATGAAAGATGACCACACAAGCCGGCCACTATTAAATTAACACCCACAACTTAAACCCCTTCCAAAGCTCTAAAAGGTAGGGTTCTCCCGTCCTCACGGGCGGTGTATGCTCTGGTGTTAGATAATCCTGTGCATGTAGTCTAGCTGTTTCTCCGTTTTTCAGTTAGCTTGAGTTGTATGCGTGGCCACGTCTGAGTACGTGCGGGATACAGAGTCGTAGGCCGTAGCCTTCGCTTTGGTGGACGATGAGGTGAGCCACGGTGCTACGTCGTGGGATAGCACGATCAAAATGGTTAGTGGCGCACACACTACCCCACCCTTTCCATTATTTGTTGTATTTGGAATGGGAGGAATAGAAGGCGGATGTTATGTGTTTGTGTGGTTGGCATTTGTTGTGATGTTCGGCATGCCGGTGGCGAGAGTGGGCTTGCCCCCAATGTGTTTGTGATGTTGGGGAGTGGGTTTCACCCTTGTTGAATCGGTTCTAGCTCAATTTTCCATAATTAACTGGGCAACGATCTTCTTAATTAATGGAGGTTTTGGAAAAAAAGTAGGGGTAGAGAATGAAAACATTGCACTAACTACACTCCTGATCCACTCCATGGATAAATGTTGTGAAACAGAGACTTTTTAGATAAAAGGCATTCGCCCGACTATAGATAAAGCCACCAAGCAACGGTCAAAGATAATCACAGTGAGACAGTGGGAGTAGGCTCCAACTTATTACTGATTTCGTTAGAGGCGGCTTTGTTATCCTCTTGCTAAGACCTCTGAGATCTCGGAGGTGGTATTATATTGGTTGTTGTAAAACACTGGCCATTTGAACTACCATTTCCTGCTCTATTAGACTGGCCTACAAATGTTTGTAGCAAAAGACGGTCTTTTCTTAACACAAACAGAAGTGCAGAAAACGATTCCTCATCATCTTCTCTGTTTGCAGCTTGTTGTATTTTGGGGTTACATTTACCAGAGAGATTTTGTTGTCTTGCAAGTAGTGTTTGAGATTTGTGCAATGTTTTGCTTGTTGATGTTTGATCATGTCCAAAGTTTCATCAAACTATCTGACCCTTTGAAAAACCATCAATGTTGCAGGGATTCCGTAAAATAGATCCAGAGCGATGGGAATTCGGTAACGAGTACTTTGTCAAGGGGCAGAAGCACCTGCTGAAGAACATCTACAGGCGGAAGCCTATCCACAGCCACAGTCATCAACCAGGTGCGCTGCCTGATAACGAGCGTTCATTCTTCGAAGACGAGATCGACCGGCTTGCACGAGAGAAAGCAAACCTACAGGCCGAGCTCTGGAAGTCCAAGCAGCAGGAATCCGGAACCATGTTCCAGATTGAGGCCCTGGAGCGACGAGCGGTCGACATGGAGCAGCGGCAGGGCAAGATGATCGCCTTCCTGCAGCAGGCCAGCAAGAACCCTCACTTTGTCAGTAAGCTTGTCAAGATGGCAGAGGCATCCTCGATGTTCGCAGATGCTTTGCACAAGAAGAGAAGGTTGTCCGGGCTAGACTACGCCGTCGAGGCCACGGAAACCGCTAGCTTCTGCGATGACCACAGCGCCACTTCCAGGCAAGAAATGGGCAACCTTCTGAACCAGCACTTCTCCGATAAGCTCAAGTTGGGGCTCTGCTCTGCGGCGGCGGAGAGCAACCTCGTCACCCTGAGCACCCAAAGCTCGCACGAAGACAACGGTAGCCCGCATGGCAGGCATCCTCCAGTTCATGACGGAATGGGGACGGGATGCCTTCCTCTGGTACCACAGATCATGGAACTCTCCGATACCGGGACGTCCATCTGCCCCTCCAAGAGCTCGTTCTTCGCACCGGCTGTGAACGATGAAGGGCTGTCGCCGTGCCATCTGAGCCTAACTCTAGCATCGTGCTCGATGGACGTCGACAGAGGCCAAGCCTCCAATGCAGACGGGAGCACCACCATCAACGAGGGAAGCGACAACCCACCGGAGGCCACCGCAACCGCCATGGGCGGTAACCCGAAGGCATCAGTCGATGCCGGCACAGCGGAAGCGCCGACTCCACGAGAGGATACGTGGGTGGCCGCCGAGCCGGCAGCTCCTGTCAAGGCGAATGACAACTTCTGGGAACAGTTCTTGACGGAGAGGCCGGGAGACGCGAGCTCTGGCCCGAGGGATCCTTCCATGGACAAGGAGCAAACGGAAGGCGGGGGGAAGGATGACAGAGAAGTCACGGAACAGCTGAAACTCTGATTTTACTTCCAGAGCTACCAATTTCGTGATACGTACAGGAAGCTGCTGTGTAATCAGGATAGGCGTGAATTAACGGGTGTGTGATTACGGACCGCATGGGACGTGTGTACATATTTATATCAGGTTAACATATCATGGCATCTAGTAGTAGTACTCCTTCCGTCCCAGACGATGTAAGACGTTTTTGCAAGATAAAACAGGTTGCAAAAACGTCTTACATTATGGGACGGCGTTAGTAAATGAGAATTGGGGATACCCTTAGAGCAACTCTAGCCGATGCGCCATATATTTGCAGCCTTCAAAATCGTTTCAGAGCGCGCATCATTTCTTTTGGAAGTTGTGCAACACAAAATCGTTGTAGTCTGAACTCCATTTTTAGCGGGCCCATTCTTCAGCGTCTATGTTCATTCTTATAATATACTCCCTTCCTCAAAAAAAAAAAAAAACGTGTCCCTCAAATGAATTTATCTAGCATCAATTTAGTGTTAGATACATTCATTTGAGAGACAATCTTTTGGCTCTTATACACGTAGCAACTATGGTTGCTGTGGGAATTTTTCTTCTAGCTCGACTTCTTCCTCTTTTCATATCTTTACCTTTGATAATGAGTTTTATTTCTTTAGTAGGTACAATAACACTATTCTTATGAGCTACTTTAGCTCTTGCTCAGAGAGATACTAAGAAAAGCTTAGCCTAGACAAGTTTTTCCGGACGGAGGGAATAGAAAATTGCATTGTATTCTCATTCTGTTGAGCATCACACTTGCAATTTCCGTCAGCAAAACTTGCTATCAACACCACATAACCGAAATTGAAATTGACTTAAGAACAGAAAATTGAAAGACCTAGATTGAGAAATTGAAACATCATTTTTATTTTGACGGCTTTCTTCGTATGGAGGTGACCTCACAAGAGGGGCGGCTTCAAATACTTCCACTTGATGTTTAGCTCGGTCTACGTACCATTGGGCTTCTTGGACGCGGATGGCAGCCACAACTTTCTTGACCGCGGCTTCTACTTGTGCCATGGTGGCTTTCGTCACACATACGAGGTTGGTGGGCGACAGGGAGGCGCTTCGGCGCTTCTGCTGAACCTCTCAAAGTAACGCTAGGCGATATGGCTCTAGCAAGGTGGGTGCAAGTGAAGATAGTGGGCTGAGGGGAAGACGGTTGAGTGGCGGCGGTGGGGAGCCTGTCGGTTTATATAGCCGCGCTCCGGCGGCAAAAGAGGCAGGGAAAAGGTACACTCAATGGGAAAGGAGTGGGATTGGTACGGGCTGTTAGAAGGGAGAGAGGAATTTGGTGGAATATTTCGTTGTATTGCTTGATCCTCGTGAGCATATATATAGAAGTACAATGACCAACTTATAATACAAGACAAGACAAGACCGAATCCTAGTCTATCCTATACTTCCTAATAATCAATATACTCAACACGGGCTACTAGAGCACTACGCCAGGGAGAGGAAGATACAGGATGCAAACAATTGTTGTCTCTCACGCGAACAGTTGGATATGGAGTGCGGTCCATATCTGCACCCCACCCCTCCACGAGCTACTATTTAGAGTGCACTCCATAATTTTTGAAGGCCAAGGGTTGTGTGATGACCCTGCTAGACATGTTTTTTGGGCCCCGAACTTCATATGCGCATTGTTACGACTATCGCGCTTTGGTTTGCATGATAGAATCCTATTACTATACATGGGTTATTCATATTCTCCATGTTTCAAAGGAAAAGAAACATTATTTTGGTCTCAATGGAAAAAAATTGTTCCGTGATTCAAATGGCATCTCTATTTTCATTTATATCTTATGAATGGAAGTAGGCTAGAGATGCATGATGCTCACTGGAAGGAAACGAGAGGACGAGAAGAAAGTGCGTGCAGCGAATATTTTTTACTTAACCACAATAGAGGTTGAGGGTATTGCCAACGTTGGTCGAAACTTTATGCTAGGAAACCGACTTTTGTTGGTGCTAACCATTGTGGAGTGAGGTGCTAAGAAAATAAGTTGCTAAAAGAGAGTTGACTATGTGTAAGGCCCAAACTGACCCAAATTATGAGAGGAAGATGCCTGAAAAGAAACATAAAATTCTGTCTTTTCTGGAAAAAAAAACTGACATGCAGGCGTAAAGATTGGTCTTAAGGAAAAAAACCATTAGAGCAAAGTTTTCTTTTTTAGAACCGAGTTCCGACAATTTTCGAAGAATGATATTGCTTATGCTCTCAACCATTTTTCGTTTCTCACCTGTACGCGCGGCATATCCTTAGCACCAATTTGGGTGGGAACCAACTCACTAGAGAAAAATGGCCTTTGTCCCGGTTCATAAGGGCCTTTAGTTCCGGTTCTGGAACCGGGACTAAAGGGTCGTTACTAAAGACCCTTCACGTGGCTGCTGCCTGGAGGTCCACCTTTAGTCTCGGTTGGTAACACCAACCGGTACTAAAGGATTTTTTTTAAAATTTTTTATTTATTTTTTTTAATTTTTTTCCCGATTTTCAAATTTCTGAATTATTTTAATCTCTAATCTCTAATCACCCCTCATGGACGGTCACCCATCCTCCCACTCCCTCAGCCTGAGCACGCTTAACTTCCGGGTTCTATTCTCCCTCATCTCCAAGTCTGCACTTATTGTTTTGCTGACAATAGTAAGATGTCAATCCTATTAACCCTCAGGAGTTTAGCTTGAGCATGAAGTCACACATTTCACTGTTTGAGTTTAAAACTATTGTTCTAAAAAACAATAATTATTTAGTAACACTAATATTTCTTGAATAAGTAGTTTGACCATTGTTTGACCACAGTTTGACCAGATTTGACCAAAATTAAAAAAAATTGAAATAATTATTTAGTAACACTAATATTCTTGAATAATTATTTAGTAACACTAATACTTCTTGAATAAGTAGTTTGACCATAGTTTGACCAGATCTAACGATTTTTTTTAAAAAAACTGAAATTTGAGCATAACTTTTTTTCCTTTTGGAATTTGAGAATTCTACAAATTTGCAAACAGGCCCTAGGCTGTCAAAATCGGATGCGGATTTTCGTGCTGAACATTTTAATATATTATACGTTTTTTTTCTGACATCGTATGCAAAGGTTATAGCCGTTTTACATTTTCCCTACACTTTTTGCAAAACATGTCCAAATTTAAGTTTTTAATTTTTCCTAACTAGTAGATGTAGTAACATAACTACATCTCGAAGGATTTTAACTTTTGAAGTTTTTATTATTTTCTTTTGCTTTTTACAAAACTGAAAAGGCAATACACTGGGGGGGGGGGTAGGATTTGAAAATTGCACCATTAGTACCGGTTCGTGGCACGAACCGGTAGGTGCCACGAACCGGTACTAATGCCTCAACCCTATTAGTACCGGTTCGTGGCACGAACCGGTACTAAAGGTTGCCACGAACCGGTACTAATGGGCATCGCACACTTTAGTCCCGGTTCGTGGCACCCATCCGGACTAAAGGTTCCATTTGAACCGGGAGTAATGCCTGTACGGTGCATTAGTCCCAGTTCGTAATGCAACCGGTACTAATGCTCTTTTCTGGCCGAACCAAAGCCCCTTTTTCTACTAGTGACTCCACATTATAGGATAAAAAACTACTATATGTGAATATTCTGTCTTGCATATACAGTTTAAAAAATTGTGCATGTGCAGCCACGGTCGCGTGTTTATAGGTGGATGTCAAAACTGAGAGGAAAATCCAACAAAAGCGCCAAGAAAGTAAAAAAAACTCAGTTTACAAAATGCTAGAAAATGTTTCCAGAAAAAAAGAAACATTAGAAAACTTTGCTAGCTTAGTGATATTAACGCTGAGAAGGGACGAGGGAGCACCATCGACCTCGACCTAAAACCCCAACAGCTTTTGTGATTAAGCAATATTACCACATGGAATAACGTAAGAATAAAAAAGAATGGGAAGAAAATGAGGAGTGGATGTAATGATACAACTTAGAAAACCTCATTATTGTTACTAGTACTAGTAAGCGTGCACGTGCAACGCACGTATAATCATAGAAAGAAATTTCCCCAGTTATCTTACTTAGGAAACAATTATTTCAAATCTTAATTTCTATGAAATTATGCCTTTGCAGATATAGTTTTGCAAATGGACTTCTCAACCCACGATTAACCTCACAAAGATGCATCACCATGTATCACAATCTATAGATACAACTGGTGCTACCATGACTGTGTAACCACAACAATCTTTTCATACATTCAGTGTAGAAATTAATAAGAAAAAGATACATTAACAAAAGTAATATGATAACAAAATAGAAGAACTGGAAGTAGCGTTCAACATGGTATACACACATTGTGCAAAACTGGGCTAAGATGATAGTGTAACAATCTTGTACACACATTGTGCACCTCTACTCATTGTCATGCTCAAGCCTGGAATGAAATTTAATAACTCAATTCATCCACAGAAAAAAAATTATATCCTTGACCACAAAGCGTCACTAATAATATAGTTCATAAAAATATACAAATAAGTTGAACGATGAGTGTTTTTGTCTATTATCAGACTTTTGTATTTTTGAAACCCACATACGATAGGTGTTTACTTTGATCTGTAAGAATTATCACTCCCTCAATGACTTGAACTTAAGTCGTGTCATCCCTTCAGTGAAGCTTTGTAGTTTTCGATGAGAAAATCGAAAGCCACAAGCTTCAGTGAATCCTTAAGTTCTGATAAAATAATATAAGTAGTTGGATAATAAAAATGAAAGGATCATCATGGTCAATGTACATCACGAAGCTCCATGTAAAACAAGCATTGACATGCATGCATATCTAGCAGCATGCCCATGCTGAATGAGTCAATATTGGGTTCTAGCTTAGTGTTGCCGCCATCACTGTAGATCAATTACAAGGAACGTGCTACTAATATTAAACTTACAAAAAAATCATTGCATATTACTATCGAAGATGAGACTATGACACGTTCTACTAAAACACAACTTTTGTGCCCTCTTGTGATTCTACTTTGCTTCATTGCGATCCTTGCAAAAACAAGATTGATACAAGTTAATCCAAGATTCTACTCATGGATAACTGCCCCTTCTTAGGTGAGTGGATCAGGGTGCAAAATAAAATAAAATGCAATGAATATTTCATGTCATATGCTATTGGAAGTTACTAACATAGCAATAGTTAGCAAAGCAAAGCATTAAAATAGCAAAGCAAAGAATGAAATAGCTCATGTAGATGTGTTTATGTTCCCTACCTGTATCAAGCAATACATTTGGCAAAATTGTGCCTTGTGCCATGACCACATTGGACAAAAGCTAATTAAATAGATCATATGAAAACAGTAACATGTCACTTGTCTTTTGCATCAACATCTGAAGGTTGCCATAAAATGCCAATCAATCCAAAACAGTGCCTTGCATGCATATTCGGCAGAGCATTAACCCTGTATCTCCATACAAATCAAGCAAGCCCGATGTAAGAAAAAATTTATCCAACTCAACATTCGACTCAATTATAATATACTATCATCGACTCAACTTGCTTCCATAATAATATAAATTGTTACCATCATTTGTGTCGAATAATTTGTGTCTGCTTGTGTTGTGAATAGGCAGATGGAAGCAAACTCCTATCTCCTTGGAATATAATGAAATTTTTGTTCTGTTGTAAGCACATGTTGCTTCCGTTATGGGATATGCTTCCACGACAATGAACCATTGCTTCAATTATATCGAGAATTTGCTTCCATGGTGACAATGAAGGGCTGGGCAAAATATGCAACTGGTAATTACATATGTCCTCATTTTTAAAAATTATTAAGAAATAAAAATTGCTATCACAACAACATTATTTTCCACCCGTCTAGTTAGCGTCGCAAGCACGCTGACTGGACTATCTCACATGCACGCGAGCTCGCCGTCATCAATAAGACCACCACATCTTGGTGGTAGCGTACTCGACATCTTTACAATGCATCAGGTTGTAGGCAGAGAAACCTGCATAGTAAAATCATCAATGGGAAACAATGAAGTGCTCACACAGGCAATGGTTGTGTCAAAAATTCACTCCAGGAAGCAACACTGGCAGCGACTAAAGCACATGTCGGTAGTGGGTGAAGCAAAAAAGTTGTGATAAATAAAAAAGTAGGAAGCAAGGCTAATACGAAGCAATGGTTTGACACTGCAACTGATTAGATTTCAGAAATCTGCATGCTTGCCGAGATGGGTGTAAGATTCTAATGTCCGCGATCACATTAGATCTCTGTATTAGAAGCATATGTTAGATATCATGGGAGCATGGTTAATGAGAAGCGCTAATTTGGTGCTAATGTAACATATATTAGACACATCCGAAGCATACGTATTTGAGTTTACAAACATCTTTTTGCCACACAGCATATGTACATTAGATGCAGTACAACTGATTAGATGCATACCTGAATGAAGGATTAAAATTAGAAGAAAAACAGAATTTCCAACATTAATCAATCCAAATGAGAGAATGTTACCCTTATAGGGGAGGATTCAATGCGAGATCTGTACTGGACTGTGTCACTTTCGCCGCTTCTTTTCTCTTCTTTTCTCCTAACCTTGCTCCCGATGGACATGTAGTACAACAGCAGCAACAAGATTATCAGGCCCGTCTCATCTGATCATCTCTCACGTAGCACTACTTACAAACTGGATTGGGCTAAAAAAAAGCCTTACAAACTGGATTGGACTAAAAAACTTACAAACTGGATCAACGCCTAGCAGCAAGGCACATCACACGCAGCAATAGGACCAGCGCATGTGCCACCTAAGAGCGTCTTTGGGATGTCCATGCAGGAGAGAACATCATGGGTGGCACATAGGACACCAACACGGGAGAGGAACAGGAAGGCAAGGGGGGTTCTGAGCTTGTTCCATGGATAATGGCAGGCGCAACCACCAGAGGGATGCCACACCGGCGCGGTGAATCTCACGGCCGCAGTGGAACTGGAAGATCGCTGAAGGAGAGAACCGGATCAGCGAGGGGCGTGGTTAGCTCGGCAATGGAGCTGTGGCGGCCTCGCGGAGGCAGTCAACATGGGGGTGAGAGTCAGGTGGGACGGTGGATGTGGGATTAATTGCGGGATTTATGGGGGGACCCGGGAAGAAATCAGGCTCATTTGGAAACCGAATGATGGATTTTGGAAGCAAATCAGCCGTGACATTAAAAGCTGATTGAAGTCCCTCAATTAGTCTGCCGAATCATCTGGTGGAGTACGGTCAGTCTACGTGAACTGCTAGGCGCACACCAGATCTCTAATAAATTAATGATGGTTGTTAGATTGGGTCACGTGGGCTTCATCGTGTGGTGGTGATGTGTCCGTGGACGTTTCGCGGGGTGCACGTAAGAAAGTTTTTGTTTGATTGTTTAATAGTAGTGGAGATCATCTCTCACGTAGCACTACTTACAAACTGGATTGGGCTAAAAAAAAGCCTTACAAACTGGATTGGACTAAAAAACTTACAAACTGGATCAACGCCTAGCAGCAAGGCACATCACACGCAGCAATAGGACCAGCACATGTGCCACCTAAGAGTGTCTTTGGGATGTCCATGCAGGAGAGAACATCATGGGTGGCACATAGGACACCAACACGGGAGAGGAACAGGAAGGCAAGGGGGTGTGACGCCCCCGATTCAATCGTACACTAATCATGCACGCAAATGTGTACGATCAAGATCAGGGACTCACGGGAAGATATCACAACACAACTCTACAAATAAAATAAGTCATACAAGCATCATAATACAAGCCAGGGGCCTCGAGGGCTCGAATACAAGTGCTCGATCATAGACGAGTCAGCGGAAGCAACAATATCTGAGTACAGACATAAGTTAAACAAGTTGCCATAAGATGGCTAGCACAAACTGGGATACAGATCGAAAGAGGCGCAGGCCTCCTGCCTGGGATCCTCCTAACTACTCCTGGTCGTCGTCGTCAGCCTGCACGTAGTAGTAGGCACCTCCAATGTAGTAGTCGTCGTCGACGCTGGCTCCTGGCTCCTGGACTCCAGCATCTGGTTGCGACAACCAGAAAGAAAGGAAAGGGGAAAAAGGGGGGAGAAAGCAACCGTGAGTACTCATCCAAAGTACTCGCAAGCAAGGAACTACACTACATATGCATGGGTATATGTGTAAGGAGGCCATATCAGTGGACTGAACTGCAGAATGCCAGAATAAGAGGGGGATAGCTAATCCTGTCGAAGACTACGCTTCTGGCAGCCTCCGTCTTGCAGCATGTAGAAGAGAGTAGATTGAAGTCCTCCAAGTAGCATCTCCAAGTAGCATATCCAGGTAGCATCTCCAAGCGCATCTACAGTCGCATCGTATAGCATAATCCTACCCGGCGATCCTCTCCTCGTCGCCCTGTAGAAAAGCGATCACCGGGTTGTCTGTGGAACTTGGAAGGGTGTGTTTTATTAAGTATCCGGTTCTAGTTGTCATAAGGTCAAGGTACAACTCCAAGTCGTCCTGTTACCGAAGATCACGGCTATTCAAATAGATTAACTTCCCTGCAGGGGTGCACCACATAGCCCAACACGCTCGATCCCATTTGGCCGGACACACTTTCCTGGGTCATGCCTGTTGGAAATATGCCCTAGAGGCAATAATAAAAGCATTATTATTATATTTCCTTGTTCATGATAATTGTCTTTATTCATGCTATAATTGTGTTATCCGGAAATCGTAATGCATGTGTGAATAACAGACACCAACATGTCCCTAGTGAGCCTCTAGTTGACTAGCTCGTTGATCAACAGATAGTCATGGTTTCCTGACTATGGACACTGGATGTCATTGATAACGAGATCACATCATTGGGAGAATGATGTGATGGACGAGACCCAATCCTAAACATAGCACAAGATCGTATAGTTCGTTTGCTAGAGTTTTGCAATGTCAAAGTATCTTTTCCTTAGACCATGAGATCGTGTAACTCCCGGATACTGTAGGAGTGCTTTGGGTATGCCAAACGTCACAACGTAACTGGGTGACTATAAAGGTAGACTACGGGTATCTCCGAAAGTGTCTGTTGGGTGACATGGATCAAGACCGGGATTTGTCACTCCGTATGACGGAGAGGTATCACTGGGCCCACTCGGTAATGCATCATCATAATGAGCTCAGAGTGACCAAGTGTCTGGTCACGGGATCATGCATTACGGTACGAGTAAAGTGACTTGCCGGTAACGAGATTGAACGAGGTATTGGGATACCGACGATCGAATCTCGGGCAAGTAACATATCGATAGACAAAGGGAATAGCGTACGGGGTTGATTGAATCCTCGACATCGTGGTTCATCCGATGAGATCATCGTGGAGCATGTGGGAGCCAACATGGGTATCCAGATCCCGCTGTTGGTTATTGACCGAAGAGTCGTCTCGGTCATGTCTGCTTGTCTCCCGAACCCGTAGGGTCTACACACTTAAGGTTCGGTTACGCTAGGGTTGTAGGGATATGTATATGCGGTAACCCGAATGTTGTTCGGAGTCCCGGATGAGATCCCGGACGTCACGAGGAGTTCCGGAATGGTCCGGAGGTAAAGATTTATATATGGGAAGTCCTGTTTCGGGCATCGGGACAAGTTTCGGGGTTATCGGTATTGTACCGGGACCACCGGAAGGGTCCCGGGGGTCCACCGGGTGGGTCCACCTGCCCCGGGGGGCCACATGGGCTGTAAGGGGGTGCGCCTTGGCCTAATGGGCCAAGGGCACCAGCCCCACATAGGCCCATGCGCCTAGGGTTTAAGGGGACAAGAGTCCTAGGAGGGTAAGGCACCTCCTAGGTGCCTTGGGGGGGAGGGAAACCTCCCCTTGGCCGCCGGCCATAGGAGATTGGATCTCCTAGGCTGCGCACCCCCCCCTTGGCACCCCTATATATAGTGGGGGAGAGGAGGGACTTCATACCTGAATGCCCTGGCCTTTGGTTGCCTCCTTCTCCCTCCCCAACACCTCCTCAACCTCCATAGTGCTTAGCGAAGCTCTGCCGGAGTACTGCAGCTCCATCAACACCACGCCGTCGTGCTGCTGCTGGTGCCATCTCCCTCAACCTCTCCTCCCTCCCTTGCTGGATCAAGAAGGAGGAGACGTGGCTGTTCCGTACGTGTGTTGAACGCGGAGGTGCCGTCCGTTCGGCGCTGGTCATCGGTGATTTGGATCACGTCGAGTACGACTACATCATCACCGTTCTTTTGAACGCTTCCGCTCGCGATCTACAAAGGTATGTAGATGCATCTAATCACTCGTTGCTAGATGAACTCCTAGATGATCTTGGTGAAACGAGTAGGAAAATTTTTGTTTTCTGCAACGTTCCCCAACAGTGGCATCATGAGCTAGGTCTATGCGTAGTTCTTCTTGCGCGAGTAGAACACAATTTGTTGTGGGCGTAGATTTGTCAACTTTCTTGCCGTTACTAGTCCTTTCTTGCTTCAGCGGTATTGTGGGATGAAGCGGCCCGGACCAACCTTACACGTACGCTTACGTGAGACCGGTTCCACCGACTAACATGCACTAGTTGCATAAGGTGGCTGGCGGGTGTCTGTCTCTCCTACTTTAGTTGGAGCGGAATCGATGAACAGGGTCCTTATGAAGGGTAAATAGAAGTTGACAAATCACGTTGTGGCTTTAACGTAGGTAAGAAAACGTTCTTGCTAGAACCCTAATTCAGCCACGTAAAACTTGCAACAACAATTAGAGGACGTCTAACTTGTTTTTGCAGCAAGTGGTTTGTGATATGATATGGCCAAAGTTGTGATGAATGATGAATGATCTATATGTGATGTATGAGATGTTCATGCTATTGTAATAGGATTCACGACTTGCATGTCGATGAGTATGACAACCGGCAGGAGCCATAGGAGTTGTCTTTATTCTTTTATATGACCTGCGTGTCATCAAGAAACGCCATGTAAATTACTTTACTTTATTGCTAAACGCGTTAGCCATAGTAGTAGAAGTAATAGTTGGCGAGCAACTTCATGGAGACACGATGATGGAGATCATGATGATGGAGATCATGGTGTCAAGCCGGTGACAAGATGATCATGGAGCCCCAAGATGGAGATCAAAGGAGCTATGTGATATTGGCCATATCATGTCACGTTTATTATTTGATTGCATGTGATGTTTATCATGTTTTGCATCTTGTTTACTTAGAACGACGGTAGTAAATAAGATGATCCCTCACAATAAATTCAAGAAGTGTTCCCCCTAACTGTGCACCGTTGCGACAGTTCGCTGTTTCAAAACACCACGTGATGATCGGGTGTTTTATTCAGACGTTCACATACAACGGGTGTAAGACAGATTTACACATGCAAACACTTAGGTTGACTTGACGAGCCTAGCATGTACAGACATGGCCTCGGAACACAGAAGACCGAAAGGTCGAGCATGAGTCGTATAGAAGATACGATCAACATGAAGATGTTCACCGATGTTGACTAGTCCGTCTCACGTGATGATCGGACACGGTCTAGTTAAACTCGGATCATGTAATACTTAGATGACTGGAGGGATGTCTAATCTAAGTGGGAGTTCACTAATAATTTGATTAGTTGAACTTAATTATCATGAACTTAGTCTAAAATCTTTGCAATATGTCTTGTAGATCAAATGGCCAACGTAGTCCTCAACTTCAACGCGTTCCTAGAGAAAACTAAGCTGAAAGACGATGGCAGCAACTATACGGACTGGGTCCGGAACCTGAGGATCATCCTCATAGCTGCCAAGAAAGATTATGTCCTACAAGCACCGCTTGGTGACGCACCCGTTCTCCCTGCAGAACAAGATGTTATGAACGCTTGGCAGGCACGTTTCGATGACTACTCCCTCGTTCAGTGCGGCATGCTTTACAGCCTAGAGCCAGGGCTCCAAAAGCATTTTGAGAGACATGGAGCATATGAGATGTTCGAAGAGCTGAAAATGGTTTTCCAAGCTCATGCCCGGGTCGAGAGATATGAAGTCTCCGACAAATTCTTTAGCTGTAAGATGGAGGAAAACAGTTCTGTTAGTGAGCACATACTCACTATGTCTGGGTTGCATAACCGCTTGACTCAGCTGGGAGTTAATCTCCCGGATGATGCGGTCATTGACAGAATCCTCCAGTCGCTTCCACCAAGCTACAAGAGCTTTGTGATGAACTTCAATATGCAGGGGATGGAAAAGACCATTCCTGAAGTATTTGCTATGCTGAAATCAGCAGAGGTAGAAGTCAGAAAGGAACATCAAGTGTTGATGGTCAATAAAACCACTAAGTTCAAGAAAGGCAAGGGTAAAAAGAACTTCAAGAAGGACGGCAAGGAGGTTGCCGCGCCCGGCAAGCAAGCTGCTGGGAAGAAGCCAAAGAATGGACCCAAGCCCGAGACTGAGTGCTTTTATTGCAAGGGAAGCGGTCACTGGAAGCGGAACTGCCCTAAGTACTTAGCGGATAAGAAGGCCGGCAAAACAAAAGGTATATGTGATATACATGTAATTGATGTGTACCTTACTAGTGCCCGTAGTAGCTCCTGGGTATTTGATACCGGTGCAGTTGCTCACATTTGTAACTCAAAGCAGGGGCTGCGGAATAAGCGGAAACTGGCAAAGGACGAGGTGACGATGCGCGTCGGGAATGGTTCCAAGGTCAATGTGATCGCCGTCGGCACGCTACCTCTGCATCTCCCTTCGGGATTAGTTTTAAACCTTAATAAGTGTTATTTAGTGCCAGCTTTGAGCATGAACATTGTATCGGGATCTCGTTTAATTCGAGATGGCTACTCTTTTAAATCTGAGAATAATGGTTGTTCCATTTTTATGAGAGATATGTTTTATGGTCATGCTCCTATGGTGAATGGTTTATTCCTTATGAATCTCGAACGTGATGCTACACATATTCATAATGTGAGTACCAAAAGAAGTAAGGTTGATAATGATAGTCCCACATACTTGTGGCACTGCCGCCTTGGTCACATAGGTGTTAAACGCATGAAGAAGCTCCATGCTGATGGACTTTTAGAGTCTCTTGATTATGAATCATTTGACATGTGCGAACCATGCCTTATGGGTAAAATGACCAAGACTCCGTTCTCAGGAACAATGGAGCGAGCAACCGACTTATTGGAAATCATACATACTGATGTGTGCGGTCCGATGAGTGTTGAGGCTCGCGGTGGCTATCGTTATGTTCTCACCCTCACTGATGATTTAAGTAGGTATGGGTATATCTACTTAATGAAACACAAGTCTGAAACCTTTGAAAAGTTCAAGGAATTTCAGAGTGAGGTTGAAAATCAACGTGACAGGAAAATCAAGTTTCTACGATCAGATCGTGGAGGAGAATACTTGAGTCACGAGTTTGGGGCACACTTAAGAAAATGTGGAATAGTTTCACAACTCACGCCGCCTGGAACACCTCAGCGTAATGGTGTGTCCGAACGTCGTAATCGCACTCTGTTAGATATGGTGCGATCTATGATGTCTCTTACCGATTTACCGCTTTCTTTTTGGGGCTATGCTTTAGAGACTGCCGCATTCACTTTAAATAGGGCTCCGTCGAAATCCGTTGAGACGACACCGTATGAATTATGGTTTGGGAAGAAACCTAAGCTGTCGTTTCTAAAAGTTTGGGGATGCGATGCTTATGTCAAGAAACTTCAACCTGAAAAGCTCGAGCCCAAATCGGAAAAATGCGTCTTCATAGGGTACCCAAAAGAAACTATTGGGTACACCTTCTACCTCAGATCCGAAGGCAAGATCTTTGTTGCCAAGAATGGGTCCTTTCTGGAGAAAGAGTTTCTCTCGAAAGAAGTAAGTGGGAGGAAAGTAGAGCTTGATGAAGTATTGCCTCTTGAACCGGAAAATGGCGCAACTCAAGAAAATGTTCCTGAGGTGCCAGCACCGACTAGAGAGGAAGTTAATGATAATGATCAAGATACTTCTGATCAAGCTCCTACTGAAATTCGAAGGTCCACAAGGACACGTTCCGCACCAGAGTGGTACGGCAACCCTGTCTTGGAAATCATGTTGTTAGACAACGGTGAACCTTCGAACTATGAAGAAGCGATGGCGGGACCGGATTCCGACAAATGGCTAGAAGCCATGAAATCCGAGATAGGATCCATGTATGAGAACGAAGTATGGACTTTGACTGACTTGCCCGTTGAACGGCGAGCCATAGAAAATAAATGGATCTTTAAGAAGAAGACAGACGCGGATGGTAATGTGACCATCTATAAAGCTCGGCTTGTCGCTAAGGGTTATCGACAAGTTCAAGGGGTTGACTACGATGAGACTTTCTCACCGGTAGCGAAGCTGAAGTCCGTCCGAATCATGTTAGCAATTGCCGCATTCTATGATTACGAAATATGGCAAATGGACGTCAAAACGGCATTCCTTAATGGTTTCCTTAAGGAAGAACTGTATATGATGCAGCCGGAAGGTTTTGTCGATCCTAGGAATGCTGACAAAGTGTGCAAGCTCCAACGCTCGATTTATGGGCTGGTGCAAGCATCTCGGAGTTGGAACATTCGCTTTGATGAGATGATCAAAGCGTTTGGATTTACACAGACTTATGGAGAAGCCTGCGTTTACAAGAAAGTGAGTGGGAGCTCTGTAGCATTTCTCATATTATATGTAGATGACATACTTTTGATGGGAAATGATATAGAACTCTTGGACAGCATCAAGGCCTACTTGAATAAAAGTTTTTCAATGAAGGACCTTGGAGAAGCTGCTTATATATTAGGCATCAAAATCTATAGAGATAGATCGAGACGCCTCATAGGTCTTTCGCAAAGCACATACCTTGATAAGATATTGAAGAAGTTCAATATGGATCAATCCAAGAAGGGGTTCTTGCCTGTGTTGCAAGGTATGAAATTGAGCTCAGCTCAATGTCCGACCACGGCAGAAGATATAGAAGAGATGAGCGTCATCCCCTATGCCTCAGCCATAGGTTCTATTATGTATGCCATGCTGTGTACCAGACCTGATGTTAACCTTGCCGTCAGTTTGGTAGGAAGGTACGAAAGTAATCCTGGCAAGGAACACTAGACAGCGGTCAAGAATATCCTGAAGTACCTGAAAAGGACTAAGGAAATGTTTCTCGTTTATGGAGGTGACGAAGAGCTCGTCGTAAAGGGTTACGTCGACGCTAGCTTCGACACAGATCTGGATGACTCTAAGTCACAAACCGGATACGTGTATATTTTGAATGGTGGGGCAGTGAGTTGGTGCAGTTGCAAGCAAAGCGTCGTGGCGGGATCTACATGTGAAGCGGAGTACATGGCAGCCTCGGAGGCAGCACATGAAGCAATATGGGTGAAGGAGTTCATCACCGACCTAGGAGTCATACCCAATGCGTCGGGGCCGATCAAGCTCTTCTGTGACAACACTGGAGCTATTGCACTTGCCAAGGAGCCCAGGTTTCACAAGAAGACAAGGCACATCAAGCGTCGCTTCAACTCCATTCGTGAAAATGTTCAAGATGGAGACATAGAGATTTGTAAAGTACATACGGACCTGAATGTAGCAGATCCGTTGACTAAACCTCTCCCTAGAGCAAAACATGATCAACACCAGAATTCCATGGGTGTTCGATTCATCACAATGTAACTAGATTATTGACTCTAGTGCAAGTGGGAGACTGTTGGAAATATGCCCTAGAGGCAATAATAAAAGCATTATTATTATATTTCCTTGTTCATGATAATTGTCTTTATTCATGCTATAATTGTGTTATCCGGAAATCGTAATGCATGTGTGAATAACAGACACCAACATGTCCCTAGTGAGCCTCTAGTTGACTAGCTCGTTGATCAACAGATAGTCATGGTTTCCTGACTATGGACACTGGATGTCATTGATAACGAGATCACATCATTGGGAGAATGATGTGATGGACGAGACCCAATCCTAAACATAGCACAAGATCGTATAGTTCGTTTGCTAGAGTTTTGCAATGTCAAAGTATCTTTTCCTTAGACCATGAGATCGTGTAACTCCCGGATACTGTAGGAGTGCTTTGGGTATGCCAAACGTCACAACATAACTGGGTGACTATAAAGGTAGACTACGGGTATCTCCGAAAGTGTCTGTTGGGTGACATGGATCAAGACTGGGATTTGTCACTCCGTATGACGGAGAGGTATCACTGGGCCCACTCGGTAATGCATCATCATAATGAGCTCAGAGTGACCAAGTGTCTGGTCACGGGATCATGCATTACGGTACGAGTAAAGTGACTTGCCGGTAACGAGATTGAACGAGGTATTGGGATACCGACGATCGAATCTCGGGCAAGTAACATATCAATAGACAAAGGGAATAGCGTACGGGGTTGATTGAATCCTCGACATCGTGGTTCATCCGATGAGATCATCGTGGAGCATGTGGGAGCCAACATGGGTATCCAGATCCCGCTGTTGGTTATTGACCGAAGAGTCGTCTCGGTCATGTCTGCTTGTCTCCCGAACCCGTAGGGTCTACACACTTAAGGTTCGGTTACGCTAGGGTTGTAGGGATATGTATATGCAGTAACCCGAATGTTGTTCGGAGTCCCGGATGAGATCCCAGACGTCACGAGGAGTTCCGGAATGGTCCGGAGGTAAAGATTTATATATGGGAAGTCCTGTTTCGGGCATCGGGACAAGTTTCGGGGTTATCGGTATTGTACCGGGACCACCGGAAGGGTCCCGGGGGTCCACCGGGTGGGTCCACCTGCCCCGGGGGGCCACATGGGCTGTAAGGGGGTGCGCCTTGGCCTAATGGGCCAAGGGCACCAGCCCCACATAGGCCCATGCGCCTAGGGTTTAAGGGGACAAGAGTCCTAGGAGGGTAAGGCACCTCCTAGGTGCCTTGGGGGGGAGGGAAACCTCCCCTTGGCCGCCGGCCATAGGAGATTGGATCTCCTAGGCTGCGCACCCCCCCCCCCCTTGGCACCCCTATATATAGTGGGGGAGAGGAGGGACTTCATACCTGAACGCCCTGGCCTTTGGTTGCCTCCTTCTCCCTCCCCAACACCTCCTCAACCTCCATAGTGCTTAGCGAAGCTCTGTCGGAGTACTGCAGCTCCATCAACACCACGCCGTCGTGCTGCTGCTGGTGCCATCTCCCTCAACCTCTCCTCCCTCCCTTGCTGGATCAAGAAGGAGGAGACGTGGCTGTTCCGTACGTGTGTTGAACGCGGAGGTGCCGTCCGTTCGGCGCTGGTCATCGGTGATTTGGATCACGTCGAGTACGACTACATCATCACCGTTCTTTTGAACGCTTCCGCTCGCGATCTACAAAGGTATGTAGATGCATCTAATCACTCGTTGCTAGATGAACTCCTAGATGATCTTGGTGAAACGAGTAGGAAAATTTTTGTTTTCTGCAACGTTCCCCAACAATGCCCGGCCTCGAAAGATCAACACGTCGCAGCCCCACCTAGGCAAAACAGAGAGGCCAGCACGCCGGTCTAAACCTAAGCGCACAGGGGTCTGGGCCCATCGCCCATAGCACACCTGCACGTTGCGAGGGCGGCCGGAAGCAGAACTAGCCCCCTTAATACAAGAGCAGGCTTACGTTCCAATCCGGCGCGCGCCGCTCCGTCGCTGACGTCTGAAGTGCTTCGGCTGATACCACGACGCCGGGATACCCATAACTACTCCCGCGTAGATGGTTAGTGCGTATAGGCCAGTAGCCAGACTCAGATCAAATACCAAGATCTCGTTAAGCGTGTTAAGTATCCGCGAATGCCGAACAAGGCCAGGCCCACCTGTCTCCTAGGTGGTCTCAACCTGCCCTGTCGCCCCGCCACAAAGTAACAGTCGGGGGCCGTCGGGAACTCAGGCCCACCACTACCTGGATGGAGCCACCTGCCCCTTCAGCCCCCATCTCCAAACAGTATCACCAGTAATGTAACAGTGTAAAGTATATAGTATATGCCCGTGATCACCTCCCGAAGTGATCACAGCCCAGTAGTATAGCATGGCAGACGGACAAGAGTGTAGGGTCACTGATGGAACACTAGCATCCTATACTAAGCATTTAGGATTGCGGGTAAGGTATCAATGACTGTAGCAGCAATGACAGGCTATGCATCAGAATAGGATTAACGGAAAGCAGTAACATGCTACACTACTCTAATGCAAGCAGTATAGAGAAGAGTAGGCGATATCTGGTGATCAAAGGGGGGGGGCTTGCCTGGTTGCTCTGGCAAGAGAGAGGGGTCGTCAACTCCGTAGTCGAACTGGTCAGCAGCAGTGTCGGTCTCGTAGTCTACCGGAGAGAAGAGGGGGAAGAAATAATGAATACAGAGCAAACAAAGCACCACAAAATATAACAAGGCAATACGCGGTGTTCGGTGTGCCCTAACGCGGTAGTAGGTGATACCGGTGAAGGGGGAAAACCCCCCGGGAAAGTATTCCCGGTGTTTCGTGTTTTCGGGCAGAGGAGCCGGAGGGGGAAAGTTGCAGGTTCGATAGGTTAGGGGTGTGTGGCGGACGAACGGGCTGCGTGACCGGATTCGTCACGTCGTTCTGAGCAACTTTCGTGTTGAAAATATTTTAATCCGAGTTACGGATTAAAAGATATGATTTTCTAAAGATTTTATGAATTTTCTGGAATTTATTTAATTAATTAATTAATTCGGAAAACAGATTAATGACATCGGCATGATGTCATGCTGACATCAGCAGTCAACAGAGTTGACTTGGTCAACCTGACATGTGGGTCCAGTGGGACCCACCTGTCATTCTCTGTTTAGTTTAATTACAGATTAGTTAATTTAATTAGTGATTAGGTTAATCTAATCAGGATTAATTAACTTAATTAATTACTTAATCAATTAATTAATTAATAACTAAATCATTTTTAATTTTTTTAATTATATTTATTGTTTTTATTTATTTTATTATTAATTTATTATTATTTTTTAATCCCCTTTTTTTAACGTTCTGGGGCGGGGCCCCCTAGTCAGTGGCCCGGGGGCCTTAGCGGGCACAGGGCGGTGCGGGTGCGGGTGCGGGTGCGGGCGTGAGCCCGACTGGGCACTGGGCACCCGTGCCCGAGGCCACTGCAGCGAGGGCGCGAGGCCCAGCTGCGTCGGCGGCCTCGCTCGACAGCGGCAGGGGGCGGGGAGCAGGGGAGGCCCCGGACGGCGACGGCCCTGGCGGGCGCGGCCAGGAGCCGCGGGAAGGAGGCGGTGGTGGCCGGGCGGGCATCAGCCGTAGGTGGCACGAGCGGCGATGGGAGCGACGGAGCGCGCGGATAACGCGCGGGTGCGCGCGTGCTCACCGCGAGCACGAGCACCTGGCGGCGCGTGCACGACTGCGGGACGGCGCGCGGCGCGGCCCCGAGCGGCGAGCAGGGAACGAGGGAGAGAGAGGAGGGGCGCGGGGGTTGCTCACGGCGCGGAGTAGGGTTCGGGGCAGCGGGCTCGGCGGAGGTCGAGGAAGTCCGACGAGGAAGAGGAAAAGGACGACGTCGGCGGAGGCGGAAGCAGGCCGGTGGGGTGGTCGCGGTGTCGTGGCCTCTGGCGAGGTACTCGGGCGGTGGCGCATCCAGATCGGTGAAGAGGGGGAGGCGCAGGAGGGAGACGAGGCGACGGCAGCGGGGCGAAGTAGAGGTGCGGGGCGGCGGCGCCAGGGGCGCCCAAGGGGGCGCTCGTCGATGGGGGGGGGGAAGGGGGCGCTCGTACCCGATCCAGATCGGGACGAGGAGAGGAGAGACGTGGGGAGTGGGAGGAGTGGGTTAGGGTTCGGTGTCACCTGGGTGGGCTAGTAGGTGAGGTGGGGTGGGGTGGGCCGGTCCGGCTGGGCCGGCCAGGGTAGGCCAGATGGGTTGAGGCCTAAGGGGGGCGCGGTGGTCAGCTGGGCCAGTCGGCCCAGGTGAGGGGGGGGGTTCTTCCTTTTTTTTTCTGTTTTGCATTTTCTTTTATTATTTCTCTTCTCTGTTTTAATTCATTTTAAAATATTCAGACACTTTCTAAAAATATGTTTTCTTTAATATAATTACCCTTGTAATATTCGGCACCCACCGAACAATTTTGTTTCAACTTTTGAAAACGTTTGTTGTTTGACATATTTAGAATTTAAATTTCAAAACGGTTTTGAATCATTAAGAGGTTAGCAACGGTAACCGAGGTGACGTGGCATGATTAGCGTGGGGTTACTGTAGAATGATTATCCGGGCGTCACAATTCTCCTCCACTACAAGAAATCTCGTCCCGAGATTTAAGAGGGGTGTAAGGGGGGAAGTTTGGTAACGAATCTAGCGGGTCTTCTCATCCTGGCTTGCTCTTCTCGAAGAGGCCGGTCCAATACATTGATGTCTTCATTTCGCTGCTTTAGGTCATCAAGATGAAGTCGGCGTCCTTTCTTCCGGAACTCCATCGTACTTACGAAGGAATAAAGGGTGGGCATACAGGGAGAACGAACCTCTGCAAGGTTAACTATCTGGTCGATAAGATCGGGGAAGGTGGCGGAAAGTAACTCTCGAATTGAAACTTAACGAATTATCGAGAGCAAAGTAAGTAAGTACCACGAGAAGTTCCAAGCGGGTAGGCAATCGTTCGATGCCTGTTACAAGGCGTGAAAGGGGTTCAGAGCAACGGGAATAAGCATTGCGTCTGATACCAGAATAGATCACTAGGAAGGTGGCTCGTGATCTTTCATACGAAGCCAAGCGTGAGGATTAGCTTTAGTAACAGGGGTGCAGGAGAGTCAGGTTTCGATCCTGTGGAACTGTGGGTTATGGGCCCACCATGTGGTTGAAAGTAGGAAGGGGGCCGACATTTTGCACGGTCATTATAGTAAGGTGTGTCAAAGGGTAGCCTGTCAGATATGTCGGCAACAACATCGATACCAAGGGCGAGGGACGAAGAGAACCATTTTCCTGCTCGTTGAACGAGGCGGGCCAATAGGCAAAGTTCTCGTCCATCGGTGGTTACCGGAATGTTTTCAACAATAGTAACAGGGTCTTGCTGACATAGTTGTACATCGAGGTGTTTACATAAGCAGGAGAACATTACTGCTTAGATCATATAGATCACAAGAAAGGTTAAAAAAAACAATGGAAAGGAAAAGGTGATCATCAGATCAAATAGAACAATGGAATGGAAAATATGTTTATACACCTATTTCAGGGGTATATCCTTCCCAAGGACAAGCAGAACATGATAACCATGACATGATATTAAGTAGAAAAGCCTCTAGGTGAGGGGAGAGAAATTTTCATGACATTATCCATACAGCGGTGTTTGGATAATTGAGCAAGAAACGTTTAGCATTGGGCTTCAAATGTTCTTGTTGAAACATCGGAGTACCATAGACATGCTTCGAGATAGAATTGACATGGTCTTCAGGTGAAGATCAAACTTTGGAAACACGAAGGATCCATCAGGAATAACTTGTAGAATAAGTCTTACAATTTCCCCATGGATGAACGGATAACCTTGCTGAAAAGGAATCTATAGTGATAGGTCCTCCAGCCGAGGGGGGGGTGCTAGGCATGACATCATGTTACCGGGTCATCAAAGGATCAACATCATAACTCTTGGAAAATGTCCCAACCATCATATCTGACCGAGATTCAGATCCGATTGGTGTCAGGATACCTCAGACTCAGGATGTCCGAGAAGAAAAGCTGCGGCACATATCGACGAAATGACATTGTAAGATTCTTGGGAAATGAACTATGGGAGCGGGTTCCTGAAACAATAGTTCATCATTAAACCAAGGAGAGGACAAGGAGGTGTCTGGTGAACTCAACGGCAATTCACCGATATTCCCAAAAGATGGATTTCCACCATTAGGTGAACAAGGAGATAACATTTGTCAGATCAAATGATATAAGGAAGTATGCTCGAGGAAAACATACACAATTAAACATTGGTTGAAAGGTGCGCCCGAAATGTGGATTGGGTTGCATGACCAATGTCAGAATGGTGATTCAATTAGCGAAGGACTTAGAATGAACTATCGATCATTAACTTCAAAGCAATAGGGTTGCTAGAAGTGCATAATCCAAACAACACCGTTCACTTGTGGGTACCCCGGTTGGAATCAACACGAGGACCAAGAAAGAATGGTGATGGTGAGAAGTATCATTATAGCAAGAATTCTTAAGAGGTGGAGCAAATCTCAGAACATTCTTGACATAAAGGATGGTAATACTCCAAGGTAAAGAAGAACAATTGCTGGATAGCAAGGAACTCAAGGTATAACACCAAACATGAACAAGCTTGTGTTGGTGGGAGGGCAATAAAGTGGTCGACGATAATACAATTTATCGAGGGCAAGGATGGTATTTCTCATCATTAATTCACTTGATATCCTGGAAGAGCATCAGAATGTAGATGGTGATCATGACACATTTGTCGAGAGATTCCACGAAGATGTAATCGATCCGCGATCACATCAAGTCAAAAGAATGATGAAGCAAGAGGTTATTGGAACCATAGGTACGACACAAACCTGAAATCAAGATTGTTGTTCAAGGCGAACTGATATGACGAGGAAGATCGATGTAAGCTTAGCTCATTGTCAAAAGTTGTGCTCCGGGATTAAGGACCAGGTAGCACAGTTAAAATTTAGCATGGTAATGATATAACCGATCAGGCTAGGAATGACATGATCGGGTACAAACTCATAAGTAAAGAATATTAGTAAGAGTTGTTGAACCGTAATGCGGACTCGGTTCAGTTATCGGTGTCTTTGAGTGTTTAATAACTCAGAGCCCATGAAAAATTGTAATCAGTGAGTATGTAGTACTTGATGAAGAACTCATAGGAAGTTATGCAGTACCATGATAATCTCGAGATACCAGGGGGGTAATACTCAACACAAGATCAAAGTAAAGGTTGGACTGGTGTATTGATCCATAGAAGACAATTGTTTTAACTTGTCCGAGAAATGGAATCAAAGAAGAACAATCATGGTCGGAACCACGGTTGCAAGGGATCAATTCACAGATACCATATGTTAGTTATCAAGGAAATAGTTATTATTACAAGAAGCTTCCATGATAGGATATACATCGCGTCCATGGGCATGAACACAAGGTTCGAGGTCGACTCCCACTTCTCCAAAGCATAACCTTACATTCACTTCTCGTTTCGATAATGGCATTAGTGTTGAAAGTTATACCTGGTGAAATACCAGATGAGTATGACCCGTGAAAACTTCCGAGTTCACACATAGTAAGGAAGGCATAGGTTCAACCCATCAGGGCGTCTTACGAACATATACCACAAACTTCGGGGTAAATAATACAAGCTCGAAAGTAGAGCATTGTTCAAAAGCAGATGATACAATTTACCAAGGCATTATATACCCATGGAAAGGCTCTCAAGGTTATTCAATATGAAGGACACTGTCGGATAAAATCCAACAAAGGAACCGATGGTCCTCAAGGGATCTGAGGTGAGCACCGGTACTCAACCAGAGGAAGAAGAATGCACGGGCATCATATTATAGAACATCGGAATGATTCGATGCTTAGATAATAAAGGAATTTCGATTTCCAAAACAAAGGATCAGAAGCAGTCGCTCTGATCAAGGATGGATAAGTTGGATATACCAGAGGCACAATTGACGACAAATAGTTTGGTCGAGAACCAGCTCATGTTCAAAAATGATGTCTGAGCCGGAAGGATAATTTAGAAGGGTTGATAGATGATTGTGTGCATTCGCACACATGCTGAATCAATAGGATCAAAATGACGATGCCTAAGGATACTAACGAATATTGCCAGACATATGGAAAGCATCCATAATGCAAGCAGACAAGTATTGCAGAGCAATAAGCTATTAAGGATTTTTGGAGGATCAAATAGTATTTCGAAGACCATTGTGAAACACATGAACAACTGGGGGATGAGCGGATACTCGATAAGTGCGAGAATTATCCATAGGGGTATTCAGGTGACAAGGAACAGCAAGGCGATAAGCTCAAAGGATTATCGAGACAACGACGAGTGTTTCGAGGTATCTGGTAATAACAAGACCAACTGGGGATGAATGTAAGAATAACAACTGCAAGTAGTTATCCATAAGGGTTTACGGTGGAAGGGGAATTGCAAATGCGATGAACATAAGTTCTCGGGTTAACAACGGAGAGTATCTTCAGGGTCTTCACGTGCCGCAGACGATCATCATTAATAAGGGGCTCTCCGGGTGAAAGTGATAACGAGATCCTAATGTTAGATTTAGCAAAATCATTTAACCCGAATAGAAGAGAAATAAGAGTCCCAGAGTATAGGTCGAGGAATAAAAGATCCTAATACCACCCGATGGCGACGTGGGCCCGTAAGGCACACAGCCAAGTTAGTAAAAGTTTTGCAATGTCTAGACTCGACTTCGGCCAAGGAGTGTGGAAGGGGGATTCCTACAGGCAGTCGGCTCTGATACCAACTTGTGACGCCCCCGATTCAATCGTACACTAATCATGCACGCAAATGTGTACGATCAAGATCAGGGACTCACGAGAAGATATCACAACACAACTCTACAAATAAAATAAGTCATACAAGCATCATAATACAAGCCAGGGGCCTCGAGGGCTTGAATACAAGTGCTCGATCATAGACGAGTCAGCGGAAGCAACAATATCTGAGTACAGACATAAGTTAAACAAGTTGCCATAAGATGGCTAGCACAAACTGGGATACAGATCGAAAGAGGCGCAGGCCTCCTGCCTGGGATCCTCCTAACTACTCCTGGTCGTCGTCGTCAGCCTGCACGTAGTAGTAGGCACCTCCAATGTAGTAGTCGTCGTCGACGCTGGCTCCTGGTTCCTGGACTCCAGCATCTGGTTGCGACAACCAGAAAGAAAGGAAAGGGGAAAAAGGAGGGAGAAAGCAACCGTGAGTACTCATCCAAAGTACTCGCAAGCAAGGAACTACACTACATATGCATGGGTATATGTGTAAGGAGGCCATATCAGTGGACTGAACTGCAGAATGCCAGAATAAGAGGGGGATAGCTAATCCTGTCGAAGACTACGCTTCTGGCAGCCTCCGTCTTGCAGCATGTAGAAGAGAGTAGATTGAAGTCCTCCAAGTAGCATCTCCAAGTAGCATATCCAGGTAGCATCTCCAAGCGCATCTCCAGTCGCATCGTATAGCATAATCCTACCCGGCGATCCTCTCCTTGTCGCCCTGTAGAAAAGTGATCACCGGGTTGTCTGTGGAACTTGGAAGGGTGTGTTTTATTAAGTATCCGGTTCTAGTTGTCATAAGGTCAAGGTACAACTCCAAGTCGTCCTGTTACCGAAGATCACGACTATTCGAATAGATTAACTTCCCTGCAGGGGTGCACCACATAGCCCAACACGCTCGATCCCATTTGGCCGGACACACTTTCCTGGGTCATGCCCGGCCTCGGAAGATCAACACGTCGCAGCCCCACCTAGGCAAAACAGAGAGGCCAGCACGCCGGTATAAACCTAAGCGCACAGGGGTCTGGGCCCATCGCCCATAGCACACCTGCACGTTGCGAGGGCGGCCGGAAGCAGAACTAGCCCCCTTAATACAAGAGCAGGCTTACGTTCCAATCCGGCGCGTGCCGCTCCGTCGCTGACGTCTGAAGTGCTTCGGCTGATACCACGACGCCGGGATACCCATAACTACTCCCGCGTAGATGGTTAGTGCGTATAGGCCAGTAGCCAGACTCAGATCAAATACCAAGATCTCGTTAAGCGTGTTAAGTATCCGCGAATGCCGAACAAGGCCAGGCCCACCTGTCTCCTAGGTGGTCTCAACCTGCCCTGTCGCCCCGCCACAAAGTAACAGTCGGGGGCCGTCGGGAACTCAGGCCCACCACTACCTGGATGGAGCCACCTGCCCCTTCAGCCCCCATCTCCAAACAGTATCACCAGTAATGTAACAGTGTAAAGTATATAGTATATGCCCGTGATCACCTCCCGAAGTGATCACAGCCCAGTAGTATAGCATGGCAGACGGACAAGAGTGTAGGGTCACTGATGGAACACTAGCATCCTATACTAAGCATTTAGGATTGCGGGTAAGGTATCAATGACTATAGCAGCAATGACAGGCTATGCATCAGAATAGGATTAACGGAAAGCAGTAACATGCTACACTACTCTAATGCAAGCAGTATAGAGAAGAGTAGGCGATATCTGGTGATCAAAGGGGGGGGGGGCTTGCCTGGTTGCTCTGGCAAGAGAGAGGGGTCGTCAACTCGGTAGTCGAACTGGTCAGCAGCAGCGTCGGTCTCGTAGTCTACCGGAGAGAAGAGGGGGAAGAAATAATGAATACAGAGCAAACAAAGCACCACAAAATATAACAAGGCAATACGCGGTGTTCGGTGTGCCCTAACGCGGTAGTAGGTGATACCGGTGAAGGGGGAAAAACCCCCGGGAAAGTATTCCCGGTGTTTCGTGTTTTCGGGCAGAGGAGCCGGAGGGGGAAAGTTGCGGGTTCGATAGGTTAGGGGTGTGTGGCGGACGAACGGGCTGCGTAACCGGATTCGTCACGTCGTTCTGAGCAACTTTCATGTTGAAAATATTTTAATCCGAGTTACGGATTAAAAGATATGATTTTTTAAAGATTTTATGAATTTTCTGGAATTTATTTAATTATTTAATTAATTCGGAAAACAGATTAATGACATCGGCATGATGTCATGCTGACATCAGCAGTCAACAGAGTTGACTTGGTCAACCTGACATGTGGGTCCAGTGGGACCCACCTGTCATTTTCTGTTTAGTTTAATTACAGATTAGTTAATTTAATTAGTGATTAGGTTAATCTAATCAGGATTAATTAACTTAATTAATTAATTAATAATTAATTTTATTAAATCATTTTTTAATTTTTTTAATTATATTTATTGTTTTTATTTATTTTATTATTTATTTATTATTATTTTTTAATCCCCTTTTTTTTAACGTTCTGGGGCGGGGCCCCCTAGTCAGTGGCCCGGGGGCCTTAGCGGGCACAGGGCGGTGCGGGTGCGGGTGCGGGTGCGGGCGTGAGCCCGACTGGGCACTAGGCACCCGTGCCCGAGGCCACTGCAGCGAGGGCGCGAGGCCCAGTTGCGTCGGCGGCCTCGCTCGACAGCGGCAGGGGGCGGGGAGCAGGGGAGGCCCC
>NC_057809.1:68725588-68726462 GCF_018294505.1 Triticum aestivum | reverse complement strand
GGGGGGGGGTTCTTCCTTTTTTTTTCTGTTTTGCATTTTCTTTTATTATTTCTCTTCTCTGTTTTAATTCATTTTAAAATATTCAGACACTTTCTAAAAATATGTTTTCTTTAATATAATTACCCTTGTAATATTCGGCACCCACCGAACAATTTTGTTTCAACTTTTGAAAACGTTTGTTGTTTGACATATTTAGAATTTAAATTTCAAAACGGTTTTGAATCATTAAGAGGTTAGCAACGGTAACCGAGGTGACGTGGCATGATTAGCGTGGGGTTACTGTAGAATGATTATCCGGGCGTCACAGGGGGGTTCTGAGCTTGTTCCATGGATAATGGCAGGCGCAACCACCAGAGGGATGCCACACCGGCGCGGTGAATCTCACGGCCGCAGTGGGACTGGAAGATCGCTGAAGGAGAGAACCGGATCAGCGAGGGGCGTGGTTAGCTCGGCAATGGAGCTGTGGCGGCCTCGCGGAGGCAGTCAAGATGGGGGTGAGAGTCAGGTGGGACGGTGGATGTGGGATTAATTTCGGGATTTATGGGGGGACCCGGGGAGAAATCAGGCTCATTTGTAAACCGAATGATGGATTTTGGAAGCAAATCAGCCGTGACATTAAAAGCTGATTGAAGTCCCTCAATTAGTCTGCCGAATCATCTGCTGGAGTACGGTCAGTCTACGTGAACTGCTAGGCGCACACCAGATCTTTAATAAATTAATGATGGTTGTTAGATTGGGTCACGTGGGCTTCATCGTGTGGTGGTGATGTGCCCGTGGACGTTTCGCGGGGTGCACGCAAGAAAGTTTTTGTTTGATTGTTTAATAGTAGTGGAGATCATCTGGTGGAGTACGGTCAGTCTATGTGAACTGCTAG
>NC_057809.1:68724232-68725349 GCF_018294505.1 Triticum aestivum | reverse complement strand
GCCCCCTTGACTTTAACATAGTCATTCTCTTCAATTCTCGATCAAAACCACGGGGCCTTGCTATCTGAAATATAGTAGTGCATGCACCAGGTATAGGCCGTCCCATCGTCATCACATGGTTTTCTTTGGAGTCGTCGTGTACGTTTCAATGCTGGATACAAAGCAACCGGGGAATGGTGGCCGGGGACACCATGTCTTATCAATATCAAATGATAAGACAACATATACGATGTAAACATTTTTGAAGCCTGGAATCGTAGAATAATTGTTTTACGGTAATTTTCATTAAATGTATAAGTAGTAGTATGTTACAGAGAGACGTGGAAAAATAATAAATTGGAAAATCTATCTAAAAGACAAAAGAGAGATCAGTTATCCAATTCCCGCTCTTGGAATCATTCTGCCCGGATCAGAGATTTGCAGCTATCCAATTCTCAAGACAGGGAAGGGAACATGACTGTCTTTAATCTTTTTTTTTTTTGAGGGGGAACTGTCTTTAATCCTGTGTCCTAGCAAATGATGGTCTTCCTTAAGTCTGGTTCTCCAAGACCCAATAGATTGGTTGATGCCTTTTAAATATTTTGTTATTTCTTTGCATTGAAAGGTGCCAACATCCAAGAATGAGGATCTCTAGATTGTGCTCTCTAGATTGAACTCTTTAGGCAAAGTACCAGACAAAATTGTTAGACCCTTTTTTTTTGGAGGCAAGACACAATTATTAGACGCTTACAGTGTTTGCTGGACTATTCGGCGCGCAAGGCGGTGAACTGAATTCTTAACGGGCCGTATTCATTCGGCCCATCTGAGCAGGTAAAAGGCTCAGTAGTCAGTACGTACACTAAAAAAAAGATACACTACGCCGCTGGCCGTTGCGGCCGTCCAAAACATTTGGATTTGGGGAAGAAAAATCTCTCGGCGATTCTCCGGCCACCGTCCTCTCCCCGGCGGCGTCTCACCCGATGGCGTCCGGCTTCCATTTCCCGTTACTGCCGCCGGCGAAGATCGCGGAGCAGCTGGTCGAGTTCGATGTCGCCCCCTTCGCCAACCTCCGCGCCGAGCACATCGCCAGCCCGCAGCCCGACCTGCTCCCGGGCGTCCTCGGCCGCTTCTTCGACTA